>NW_005054305.1:12459489-12486543 GCF_000277835.1 Geospiza fortis
CCAACCAGGCTCTTCCATTATCTGTGATACGATACACTTCACCTTGCCAATAATAACTATTCTCCCTTCTAAAATCAAGTAACAATATTCTGGCTCTTCTCCTTGGAGATCTCCAGAAGAGGACCAGCCTTACAAATACTAAGAATAATTGTTGGTGGATCCCTTGAGTCGTACAAATTAGTTGGATATTGCACCCCTAAACACCTTGTTCTCTGGTAGAATGTTATGTGTCAGGTTTCATTTCATCACTCTCTGCTTGTTCTGCATTATGTCTTCATCCTAGATAGAGAAAGTAAAGTCCAGTGCTGAAAATATTGCTTCATTCAAGTTTCAGCAATTGGAAGAGAAAGGAATCTTGGGGTGTTGAAACTATACTATGTCCAATAGCCATTTTGTATAATAGAAAAATTCTGCTCTCAGAGAATGCTTCCTCATAGCCCACTCCCAGTGTTGCACTGGTTATGTTTCCAGAGCCTTTCAGGCACCTAAATTTTTAATGCACTTACAACTGAACTTACTCTTTACAGAAGGCTGAGATCCAAAGAGTAGCATTGGAGAGAATCTGCTGAAATAACTTCCCTTACTCTGAGAAGCTGAGAGAGCCTCTGACCATTTCTGTAAGATGCATTCTCTGTGGGAAAGTGCTTGGAGAGCAGAGGAATCTGACTGGCATTCACCATCCTTGCTTTAAAAAGTTCAAAAATACCACTGTAGAGAGATACTGAGCTAACAAATGAATACCGCTAATATTGGGACAGAAACACCATTTAATAAAACATCTTTCCATTGCAATTTATTGGACTAGTTATTTGTGGTTAAATATTTAGCAAAATAAATGTAATTGCTTTATTATGATTAATATTAATAATAATGATAATAATATATTTTAGTTATCTTGGTAGATAGAATTAACTTACTCTTTTCCTAACAATCATTGTCACTGAGTAAACTCACAAATGGAGGGCAACCAGCAGCCTTGACATGGGATGAGCTGACAACTGTCATCAAGTCTTACTGAAGTGGAATTACAGAGTTCTTGGGAATGAAATTTTTTCCGTCCCAGGGCTGTTTGGGGGTGTGGTGACACTAAATGCAGTCTCACTAGACAATAATCTCTTCTGGCAGGCAATAATCAAAATCCTTTGGCAAGCAGCAAGAAGGATTTTTAAGTGGCTTCTGACTTGGAGAGTAAGGCTGTTCATGACTAACCTATATCTGGACAAAAAGGCACAGTCAAAAGTCCTCAAACTCAAAAGTCCTGCTTATGCTTTGCTGTGTTGTCCCTCCAACACATGTTGGGGTGGTTGAAGTCCTGCCTTAGGATCAGGGCTTGAGAACATGGACACAGGGCTCCTGTCTGCCCATAGAGGGCCTCATACACTCAGTTTTTCTGGGCAGGCATCCTGTAGCAGGTGCCCACTATGAATTGAGGTTCTGCTTCCTTGGTAGCTTTAGTTTTAAGCCCTCTTGACCAGCTTGGCAAGCCTGTGACTGAAGATAACATTTGATCTTCTCTGACGGATGAACCCCATCAGCCCCACAGAGAAGAGGTTTCTCAAAATGAGTCCCATGATCTAAGTAGTTGAAACCCTGGCTGTGGCACCAGTCCTGTAACCATTTGTTGACCTGCCAGATTCAACTAGTCCCCTCAAACCCATTTCCCTTTGATTGGGAGGATTGATGGAAAATCTGCCTGTGTTCCAGAGTCTCTTACTGCTGCCCTCAGGGCCCTGTGATCCTTGATAGTTGTCAGGGTGCTATTCCTGGTGCCCACATGAAACATCAGCAGCACATAATCAGTGGACTGTATGAGACCTCAGTCTCAGGGACACAAGCCCCTGATAAGCAACACTCCTCTCTAGGGGGCACACCAGGTCAGTAAATGGGCTCCTCTGCCCCTCGGGAAATAGTTGCCTACTACTATTACCCATTGCCTTTCCTTTGCTGTGCTCATTGTTACACAGGGAGCAGATCAGGCTGCCTTCCCAGCTCCAGCATCTCTCCTGAGTTATGAAAAGGAAGGTTGTGTTATATCCTCACCCTATGTCTCGACATAACATTGTTTGTATTTCACACTTCAGAGTGAGTTATGTAACAGTTACCATCATTAGGTAAAGCCCTAATAGATGAGAGATTTAGTAGAAGGACCTTCCATACTATATGCATACAGAAAGAATCAACTTTCAGCACACTTACTGCAGAAAAATTCCCTTGATTAAATCTGTAGTCATAATTGCATACAGATCAAAGTGCTAATAATCCTGGCTGACAGCACCACTGATGGAAAGCACTAATATTCCATCCAATATTCCCTTTGAAAAATGCCCTCTGACTATGAAATACAGACATGCTCTGCATTTGCTGCCTTAATGTTTTTGGAGGTTCACAGAGTTGTGTTTGTATCTTACAAGCTTTTCTTGGCAGATGTTTATCAACCAGCACGTTTTCATTAAGCTGGCAGCCACTGTAAAAACCATTAAATCTCTGAGCAGTTCTGTCCTAGGCAATCTGTCCTCCACTGTGGGTCTTTGCAGAGGTGCTTGTACTAAAAGGTCGTTGTAAAACTCATGGCCCAAAGCTCTAATTCTGTAATGATCTCTCTGTCTAAAGATTCCTGAACCAGTGAAGAATTTATTATTTTGGCCTCTCCCCATAGAGAGGTATCAGGAAAATAAGAACTAATGATAAATTAAGTCATCTGGGATTCAGAGTCACAGTCAAGAAAGGAAAGATACTAACATATTTTTTCATGTTTAGAGTGAAAAAAGAGGGCTCTAGCTACTCTGAGGTATGTTCATGTCAGTGATAAGCTGGCAGGCATGCTGGTACTGTATTTTTTGGTACTCCATTCAAAGATTTGGTTTCTAAACAAGTGTAAAAGGCACAGCACTAAATCAGGTATCAGCAAAGCTCAGAGCTTCTGGAGGACACTGCTATGACCAGGCTCATGGGCATGAATTCCTGTTACAGATATTTCATTATAAGAAGTTGAAAGGTGTTTCCAGAGCAAGGATCAAGCCAGGAGAGAATAAAAATATGAAAAGATTAGAATATTCTGAGGATGAGAAAAAGAAATAATGTCTTTTCTTAGACCAGCTGACAGAGTTTGTAAAAAATATGAGCCTTTCCTCCAGATGGGAAGCAAGAGCTTCCATTGTCTGATAAGCACAAGTGGAGCAGAGCATCACCTTGCAAGAAAATAGGTGACAGGATCATTAGGTCCCAGTCTAGAAAAAGAATCATAAGAAACATTGAGAAATTACTTCAGGATTGGAAGAGAAGGAAGAAATGTTATTTGTTTTATTGACAAAACAATATTTCTTTGGGTCTGTGTTGGGTCTATGACTTTAACTATCTGGTAGGATTATGAGTCTTAGTTCCGAAGTTTGTCTTTTGAAAGTATTTTATAAGTTTCCTCTGAATATCAAGGTGAATTGTCAAAGATGAAGTAGCTGGCCTGTGGAATTTTTTTTCCCAGTGGTAGCTGTATTTTTACATCCTGCATTGATTGCATGTGTGAATTCTTTTTAGTACACAGTGGGTGTGTTGTTTTATGCAAGTAATCTCAAGGATGCTGTTTTGTGCACTGCATGAAAGTGTGGAGTATACTTGTTTAGGTGTTCATTGTGAGCACGAACGCTGTGATCTGTGTTGCTATGCATTATTAAATAGGACAACCAAAGATCAGCATACTTGCCTCAGGAAAACTTGCTCCCCAAAAATAATGATTTACTGATACTCCAGTGCATTTGATCTGAAAAGAGCACTCATAAAACCACCTTCATCATTCTGAAGATGATACTCACCAAAAATTGGTACTCCTCTAAGCAAATAAATCAGACCTGAATATTGTCATGACTTGCTACAATATAAACTAAACAAAATTCAGCAGACACCACTGACCATACACTTTTGCATAGACCATTTTGCTAAGCAAATTTCAATGTATATTGCATTTTAAATTGCTTTACATAAGCTTTTTCCATGCTGCACTCTGTGTAATCCAATCATTAAATATATATAGCCTGTTCTGGAAGACGACTCATCCAGAATATTCTCTGCCTCTGTCTCCCTCACTTCTCTCCTGAGCTCTCAAGTATTCTTCCACAGCGTATCAAACTTCTCATCAAAGACAAGCTTTCGATAAACAAGCTTTCCATAACCATACAACATGCAAGTGAAAAAATTGACAACACATATCCACAGGCACCATAATAAATGTCCCACTGGCCTGAACCTGACTCAAAGGTCTCCTCCTTTTCCGTGCCATTCTCCTTCCCAACAGTCCATCCATGTTTACCCTTTCTGCAAAAGCCCCATTTTTATTGACTCTTATTCAGTATAGATATGATCATTCTCAAAATTCCTGCTTTTGTCAGCATTCCTATCAAACTAGTGTCATCCTTGTGTTCTCTACCCTTTTCATATCAGTGTCTTGTTCACAGCATCCCATGCAAGAACATAGGAGCAGGAGTCAGTAGTTCTGGCTACAGGCTTAGCAGATTAGTGAGGATATGATGAGATTAATTGGTTTTTATGCTACAATGCATAAATACTCACTGGAAGAAGTTGTCCTGGGCCATCTGAATTCTTTTTGATCCAATGTTTGAGTGATTTTTTTACCATGTATGGTTTACCTTTAATCTCACACAACACTTACTACATAACTCCTTTAGTAGTGACCTTTCTTATTGCAATCATTTTAACTGGAATGCTGCAGAGCACATTGTGCCTCATAATGAAATAAGATAAAGAAGATTTTTGAGCTTCAATTCAATGAGAAGCATTGGAAGGATAATAAAAAGCCTTGCAGAATCAGAGTGAAGAGAAAAATGTAACAAAGTTTTTACTGGAATTGCAAATAAACTGTATTCAGATATAATTCAGTAGATCAAAATCACAGAAGATGGTTGTTCAAAACATTGAAGCAAGGTGAGACATTGCCCCTAGTTGCTATTGCAATGGACAGAAGACATTGAACAGGTAGGTTACCTACAGGCAACTTTATTAAACAACACAGATGAGAATGCTCCAGCAGAACACATCCCATGCAAGTCACCTTTCCTTGTCATACCATCTATCCTACACATTATATGATGTGATAGAAGAGCAGGAGAGCTGGTGAGAGGTCTAGAGAACAAGTGTTATGAGGACCAGCTGAGGGACCTGGGGTGGTTTGGAGGAACAGGAGGCTCAAGCAGGACCCCATCTCTTTCTACAACTACATGAAAGGCTGTGGTAGTGAGGTCAGGGTTGTTCTCTTTTGCCAGATCACAGCAGATGAGATAAGAAAGAACAACTTTATGTGGTATCAGGAGAGGTTTAGACTGGATATTAGAAAAAATGTCTTCACCAAAAGGATTGTATAGAACTGGAACAGGCTGCCTGTCACAGCATATGTCACAGTATAGACAGCCACATACACAGAGTATCATCCCACAATTTCAGAAGGCTTCAACCCATACAGAATCACATCACTTCAGAAGGCCATAAGCATCTGCCCTTCTTTTTCTTTAGCCCAGCCTTTTATACCTCTTCTTGTTCATGCATTGCACCTGTGTGCCCTCTGTTCCCTTTGGTGGTTGGTCAGTGCCCCTGAGCACTCCATGGCTCATTGCTGTCAATGCTGCTCACCTGCATTTCACAGCTGTGCCCATTGGGGATGAGGCTCAGCTACAGCCCCACTCCCAATTAACACGAACTGTGTTCCAACAGCTGCCCAGGGAAGTGATCTCTGGAAGTATTTAAAGAATGCTAAGGGACATGTTCTAGTGGTAGACTTGACAGTCCTAGATTAATGGCAGGATTTGATAATCTTTTCTAGCCTAAATGAATTTATAAGTCTACCGATATCAATGCTTAAAATCCTCCCAACACACAGGATGGAGAATAAAAAGATCTCTTTATTTCACTATCTACAACAACTTGCTTCCTAGATATTCACTTCTGCAAATAATGTCCGTTGCAGGCTAGGAGAGCACGGCCTGCTGCCCTGCCCATGCAGAGGAACCTTCTTTCCCATGTTCAGGATGAAGTAGTGCATCTTAAAATTCAGTAGTAAATGGAGTGAAAGGGCAATGACAAGAATGAAAGCTTGGAAAAGGGAAAGATTTTCTTTGCCTTGTTAGTCCATACAACTGTTGCCTATTCCTGAGGCTTCTGTTGGGGGAAATTTTCAGCTTCAAAATGCAGTGAAGCCAAATTAGGATATTGCTGGAATTTATAGTGAAGAGGCCAGTAGGAATGTAGGCTTTCTGGACAGTTAGTGGCATTTATTGTTCCAGCAGCACAGTTTGTGTCCCCACCAGCATAAAAATAATACAGAGAATGTACTGCAATTGTGCTGTTACATAAGCTCCTGTAGAAGGTGTGCAGAATTATGTGTTTTGGAAAATTGTTCACTCTTAGTGTTTCTTGCCTGTAAGTGGATAAATGCAATAACCACCACAGAACTACTAAATTCTAATACTTGCTGTCTTTCAATCTGTCTTCCTTTTGCAGCTCTCTTTTGTGCTGGATTGGAAGTCTAAGAGTCACAGCTTCAACTTACACTCCAGTTACAAAGAGCAGGACATTTATACTATTAATTATTTTTCTTATTCCAGTGTTCTTAGGAGTTGAGATTGAATGCTTTGACATTTGCTTGCACATGTCTATCAGAAACCATAAATAAATTCTGAGACCTTCATTATTTCTGACTGCTCTGGATTTGCAATAAAAACAATCCAATGCATGACATATTGACTAGGGAGAACATTTAGTTTTTCAACCAGTCCTCTTTAGGCAAATCAAAATGGGGTGTTTTTTTGAGGGAAAACCTGTTGCCACATGTCATTTTGTTGCAGTTTGATTGAAGCCTGACCAATACTGCAAATGAGATCCAGCAGAATCTACCTATCTAGTCATCACAATAAATGTACAAAAGTCTATCATATTATTTATACTGGAAGGCAACTCCATAATCTCTCACCTCTAGTGGCTAGGAATATATATTTTTTCATTTTCAATCTAAGTATGTGGTTTCTATATGCCTTGTTCTTGTACCAATATTTTCTTTGTTTAGATAACCATTTTTCCCTCAGTCCTGGTAGCCTCACAAAATGTCTAGACAAAGCAACAAGTTGTGTATGGATGTGTCCTACTCTTGGACTTGCTTTGAGGCCAAAGAAGCCACATTCTAGTAGCTGTTTGTCTGAGAGGATCATCCCATTTTTGCTTGCATCCCTTACTTTTTCCAATAGTATCTTTCATTAAAATGAGATCAGGTTTCCTACCACCTTGCATTTGTTATAGTCTCCCCTACTTCTTTCCATTAAATACCAGCCTCAGAACAAATGGGAAGTTAAAGCCTGAAATTAATTTTCTCTGAACTTTTCTGGTAATTATCTAGTCTTTATTACATGTTCAATGACAGAAGAGTAAATTGTCCAGAACTGGCAAATAGAGTCACTTTTTTTTTTCTATGGGAAAGGAGAAACTGCTGCATTGTAACTAGCCAGGCTTCCCTAACTTGGGTCTGTCACCATTTCTGGCCTCCATAAAGTTCTTTCACACAAATTCGTTTTTGCATCAATTTGTGGGTAATTCTGGATACTGGCACATAGTAATGCATGAAGTAAATCCTGAGGGCAGGACTAATGCCTTTTTGAGAAATTCCCAAATTCTGGGCTTTGTTTAAAACTGAACTTTCAGTGGAGAGCACTATTTCTTGGGGACAAAGAAACCTGATCAAATTATTGTACACTGGATTACATTTAGACTTAGTCTGCCTAAAGAATTACTCCAAATGCCACATGGAGAGGTCCAGGCCAGGTGGTTTTTTTTTGGCTATCAGGATCGTGTGATTCAAAGTATTTGGTTCTGTAGGTTTATTTCCTGATTAAAAGTTTGACTTGACTGTGTCATCAGGCTTTGTTTTTGCACATAATTTTGGCTTTCTAAATTACAAAGATTCATCAGAACTAGAGTACTCTAAAATGGAAATGAAGATAAATAACAATCTGTATAAAATATCTTGGTCTGTGTTCCTAATACAACTTTAAAATTTTATCTGTTGGATTTTAAAATGAAAATTAATTTTAGATGAGAACAAATGGAAAAAAACCCTGTATTTCTTCCCATTCTTGGTGTAGAATTGATGACCCATTATGATATATTGTACACAGGTTTTGAAATTTCAGCTGATACACACATTCACAATCTGTTCTCTTTTGATTTTTGTCTATTGTAAAGGTCAACTAAGTCATTTAGTCCACAAGCTGAGGAAATGAATTGTACCATTAGAAGTAGTAAAATGTGCATGATACCAGTTTACCTGTATGTCTACTACGTTTTATGCAATGACCTTTCCACATAAGTATCATTTTAATTTTCATATCTGCTGCCACCGCTGTCATTCACATGGTGCTGGTGGTTTTTTTTACTTTTTTTCCCTTGGTCTTCTTTACAGTATCTTTATTTTTCATTTCAGGATTAAAGTACAAATATTAAATTTGTCAGGCTAAAGAATGAATATCATTGGTGACTACATGTGAGATCTTATAGATCCAGTAACACTGGAAATGTTATAGAATGTTTATAATAGAAGCTGTTGGATGGTTTTATGTCAAAGATGTGAAACAGTAATGACATTGAGAAGAAAAACAAATTCTAGAAATTCACTGAAAGATTCTAAGTGGATCTATAACAAATGAGGCAGAAAACATCATCTGTCATAAGAAAAAAGTACTTGAAAGGACAAGGGTCTTGCAAAGTGCTGATTAAATGTAATATGCTATGTGACAATGCACAAATGGGAAATGCTTCAGTGAAGAAGATGAACAACAGGTCCTTCACTGCATCAGAAAAGTAGATCATTCTTGCTGAGGTCCATTATCATGGAAGTTGTTAGCATTTGTATAACAAAACATTAAGAAGAAAAAAGTAGGCTAATAAAACCATGAGAGGGATGATCCAGATTCCAAATGTTCTAAAAGACTAAAAGATCTGAATTACTTGCATACACCAAAAACAATCTCTTTTTTAGTCCCACTTACTAACAAGTCAGCAAATCTAGCCATGCCTGGGAAGTATCATGAAAGATGCTAAATAAAAGCTTCAACCATGAACCATATCCATCACAAACTGAAGGTCAATTTTAAGTAATGTTTCCTTTTATCCATGCCAACCCAGGAAAATTTATTTTCTATCCAGGATAAATTTGACATAGATTATCTAGTGCTACAAAAGAAAAAGCTGAAAGCAGCCAAACGAAAAGAAATATCCACACAGTTTTACAAGGAGATGCTTTACAGACAGGAGTTGACATTAAAGTACAGATAAGTTCTGGTATTCTCTACCTTCACTTCTGAATCAGTGCTCAATAAACTTTCATGCTGAAGGATTAATCAAATTCATTAGCTAGGACTGGATAATTGATAATATTATTTTGTCATGACAGCTTCTACAGTCACTTGTGAATAAAGTCATCCATGAAAGCAGCTGACATTTATCCAGAAATTAATAACTATCAGTGTGAAGTTCATTGAATACTAAAGGAGATGGAAGAGAGTGTTATTCATTGTACTGCAGCCTGAAATACCATTAGTTAATTCTATGAAGATTTAACAGAGATCAAGAAGCATCGTAGTATTGTCTTTCCCAAACTAGTCTCCTGTGTTTCAGAAAGTCTGTAATGCTTGCAATACAGATCTAGAAGGATCTAGAATCACAGAATATCTCTAATTAGAAGGGACCCATAAGGATCATCAAGTCCAACTCCCTGTTTCTCACCTAAAACTAAACCCTATGACTAAGAGCACTGTCCAGACACTCAATTCTGTTACCTCTTGTCCTGTCTCTGGTCACCAGAGAGTGGAGCTCAGCATACCTCTGCTCCACCTGCCTGTTTGACAAAGTTAATAGCTGCAATCAGTCACCCTCAACCTTCTCTTCCTCAGGCTGAGTAAACTAAATTACCTCTGTCACTCCTCTTAAATCATATCCTCAAGATCTTGCACCATCTTTGTTGCCCTCCTCTGGAAGCACTCAAATATTTTGGTGTTCTCCTTATACTGAAGAACCAAAAATTACACACAGAATTTGAGGTAGGACTGCACCAGAGCAGTGTAGACTGGGGAGAAAGCAGAGGGAGACAATACCCTAACTATGGCCATGGATCAAAGAGGAAGTATCTGTTCAGATATTTCCTTGCTTCTATCGAAAAGAATATAGTCTGGATTACATTTTACATTCTGATCTATGGTGTTGTCTCAGTCAGACAAGATAGAACAGACCACCTGCCTGCTCTCAGTATCCCAGCACCAAAGACGCTTTTTATGCTTCTCCACTATGAACCAAAGCTACACAATGTGACTGTATGTTTGACATAGACAACGATGAAGGTCTCATGAATAGCATGAGACCTCTAGAACACATCTTCATTCTCCACACTTCATTCTCAGAATTAATAGCTTGTACAATATCTGCAATTTCATACATGAGATGTTACTTTTTGAAAACTGTGCTAAGAATCTAGTTGAATTATCTATTCAAGGATAGTGGGTAGATGTATCAATGCTTAAGTTAGGCTTCATAAAGCCAGAGATGGGGCACATCTCTAGCTGTATGGAAAGAATTTTTTCCTTGCAAGATGATTACCTTGCTGATGAGTTTCACTTGGAAAAGGCATTTCAATTCATCAGCAGTGATTTCTGCAAAATAATCTTGTAATTTAAAATTGTTTATTTTTATGAATCATGTGAATTTCTGTGATTGCATGAACTACTGTCAAGACAAAACATTCTGGTCTTCTTATATTTGTATCAGGCTGTGATTAGAGTAGCCTTGAGAGAACAAGACTGATTACCCTATTGCATCTCTCAACAGCATTGGATTTTGCATATAAGTTAAACTAAGCATAGAACACATCCAGTGATAATGTAATAGTTCCTTATACTTGCTGTTCCATTTCCTAAATACAGGTATGTCTCAATTTAGCTGGGATATTCAAGCTCTTTGTGAGAATCTCAGTGTTTCTGTGAAACAGTTAATACTGATACTCAGATTCTGGGAGGCATGAGAATATTCATTTTACAGCTGTTGATGGCTAGACAGAATCAATATGCGATCTGAGATGTGATTCTCCATATAAATCAAGAGAGAAAGATGATAAAATATTTTTATTTTAATTCTGATCTTCAAATGCTTAGTGTTTAAAAAACAAGACAGATATTGACGCCTTGCTTGAAATGCTTTAGGGTAACTTGTTGATATTAAGTGTGTATTCTGAACAGAGCTATTAGGACTGTGTATTTCTCTATGTGTTTCTGCAAACTATTGACAGAAATGTGGAAATGTTCCCTGCTGTAGACTTCTACTTCACAGTGATTCCTGATGTATGAATGACAGCAGAGTATTAAAGTTAAAGCATAAATGAAAGCCAACTTGTATCTTCTATGTAGAGAGGGCAAAACTTTAAAGGGTAGCCTCAAAGTTTTCTAAATTTTTTTACTCTGGTTTATTTCTAACACTTATGTCTAGTACACATTCCTAATTATCTGTCCATTGACTTTTGGACTTCAATAATATGTCTCCAATCAAGCAAATTTTGCCAAGTCTTTTGCTATGTGATACCACAACAGTAAGACTGAGAAAATAAAATATACATTTAGATTTTTTTGCTTACAACAGAGTTTTTAGATTCTAATATAGTTCTAAAATGGAAAAAAAAAATCAGAGATAAATAATGCCTTATAAATTTTGCTACTACCATGAAGCCTAAAGCAAGACAAAAAAACAATGCATTACTGTAGATTTTTCTGGGGGAGAGACATTAGAGATTAAATTACTTGTGTCAAATGAAAGTGTTCAGGCTGTGGGCAGATTCAGTCAAGGAAGAAGACTGACATAGGGAGCAGCTGCTGCAGAAGTAGTAAAAGAAAATCTGAACAAGGAAAAGCTACTGGGAAACACTCTGTCTTAATTAATAAGAGAATCAATCCCTTTCCACTGCAATTCTGTGGAATATCAGTTTTAGAAGAGTTGTTTGAAATCTTAAGGGGAAAATATGTGAGTAATGAATACACAAAATATGTTTTTTTTCTTCTTTAATATTATGTAAAATGGAAATACCAGTATTTTCATTCTAGTATTGGACATTGATCTAGTGACAAAAAGGGAGTCAGCAGAGAAACAGGTCTGTAGTTTCTAAAGGTTCAGATATAGCCAATGAGTGGTCATGTCTGAGGGACTATCAAACCAGCATTGTTGCCAGAGCTACAGGAGATCTGAGCAGAGGTTCCAGACAACTGGATCTGAGACAGAGAATACTGTTACCTGAGCAAACGGCTAATGTACACGGCCAGACAAAAACTGTACAGGTTAAAAAGAACAAATGCACTTATATATTTTCCCTGGCTTTCATTACAGAATCACAGAATCACAGACTGGTTTAAGCTGTAAGGAAGTTCTAGAAGCACCCAGGTCCAGCTCTCCTGCACGGGCAGGGACGCACTGAGTCAGTAACTCGTGACCGTGACCGGAGTTTTTTACTATCTCCAAGGATGGAGACTCCACAGCTTCTCCAGCCAACCTGTACCAGTTCTCGGTCATCCTGATAGTGACAAGAGTGTTTCCTGATGTACAGAGGGAATCTCTTGGGTTTCCATTTGTGCTGCTGCCTTTGGCCCTGTCACTGGGTACCACTGAAAAGGGCCTGTCCATGCTCCTTGCCTTCAGATGGTTGTGTGTATGGATGGGATTCCCCTGATTTTTCTCTGTTCCCTACTGAGCAGTCCCAGCTCTCAGCCTTTACTCACAGGTGAGATGTTCCCATCCCATAATAGTCTAAGTGGCCTTTCGCTGGACTAAGTCCAGTAAGACTATATCTCTCTTGTACTGGAGAGCCAAGACTAGATGCTGAAGTGTATATTTCATATAAAATGCAAACGTTTGATCTGAGTATACTTGATAAAATTAGTAACAGGATTTTCAGATAGGGCATTCCTTCAAAGCATTTCCTTTGTTAAGTGTGTATTACAATACTACAGGTTTCCCAGCCTTTGTGTTCCATGGTTTTAATAATGCCATCCAAGTAGCAGGGGAGATTTTTGAAATTTTTTGTGCATCTCTGGGGAAAGTACATAGATTGATAAATAAACAAAGTTCTGTGTTGTTGTTTTCCTCGATGTGCAAAGTTAACAGGTGTTCATTTCAAACAGAAAACTGGCATCATGATTAAAGCACAATGTGTGCTCATTTATTTGGCTAGAGGTAGAAATGCAGGGGAATGGTGTCACACAATGATATAAATATTGCAGAATAAGTTATCTGGGAATTCAGAAGCCTTTTAGAAGGCTGCCATTATGTGTGTATTGGGGATTTTCAAAAGAAATACAAGTTGGAGGAAACATTTTTTGATGTTCTCATTCTGCTGCCATCTGTAAAACTCTCACTGGCTGATGAACAAGTGCATAAAGCAATGAACGCTTTTGGAAGTCACAACTACAGGTATCTACTATTGCAAATACTTTATGGACTGTAAACTTCAATAAAAACAAAGTATCTTGTTTTATCAGAGCAAATTAAGAGAATAATTTTCATTTCCAAAGAATTCATGGTGGGCCCTCAGACCCCAGTGGTTCCACATGAGAGCAGAATTTTTGAGACAGAAATTGTCAAATGACAAGTTTTGTGTGGTAGGTTGGAGCACTTAGTGTCTATTAAGGTGTTCTAATATATTTTAATATAGATAAAATATCATTTTTACAGAATTTAATTTTTGTTCACCATAGACATATTTTCCAAAGACAGAACACCTTCTAGAGATCAAAGAATGCAAAGAACATACGGAAAATCAGCTTCATTAGCTAACAAAATTCTTAAAATATTTCTTAGGAACTCTTGTTTGTGGATAACTGCCAATGGCAGAGATTACTCCTCACTGCAAGCTAAAAATAAATTTAGGATAAAGATGCCTAATGAGTTATGATGTACCTGTGTGTACCAGAATATGATTCAAAAACCATGTATTCATCACCTGCATGGTTCTATTGAAATGTGATTGTGATATTTTGCAGAGCCAACATACCCGTTTTGCTGGTAATATAATACCTGCATTGCTGACTACATCACTTTTATAGTCTTTCCTTTGATCAGTAAGGTATGGTAGCATTGCTGCACAAAAGCATCACCTTACTCTACACAGATAATCTAATCTGCAGCCAAGGCTCACATACTCACAGAAGTTCAGGCACGTAAGGTGGGAGTGAGTCTGCCTGAATTTTGTGTGTCCCACCATGTTTGAGTTTCACAGTCATGGAATCAGAATCATAGAATAGCTTGGGTTGGAAGAGACCATAAAGATCATCCTGGAAGAGTATCCCTGTTGCTCTTGTGTATCACTGGATCACCTCATTGTTGAACCTGTCCTCTCAGGGTGGTCTGTTGAGAAGCTCATGGGCCTGGGACCTCAAAGGTTTCTTTAACTGACTTATTTACTCAGTCAAGGTATTTAAACATGAAAGTGTCAGTGACACTTCTATTCTGACTTCCTTCCAGCATTCTTTTTCATTCCTGTCATATTCATTGGGGTTTCAAATATGAAAATGAAATCTTGAGAGAACTTGTATTGGCTGTAGCTGGCACTATTATATTTTATATTGGCTGTAGCTGGCACTTAGTTAGGCAATCCAGGAGAAATTATTTGTTTTATAATCCACAAATAAAAGTCTCCTTTTAGAAATATTTATGTCTTATTATCTCAGGCATTAGATGCAAGATTTACCTATAAAATCAGAATGACAGTGAATTAGTATGAAAATAAGACTGCTGTGGTGTTTCTGTACTGTCTGGTCACTGCCTCGCCAAGAAGAAATAGAAACAGCGCACATGGCACCCTGACTGCCTTGGCAGACACTTAGTAATGCTACTCAAACTCTGAGAGGGTATGAAAACTGTTAAAGTATTATTTGTGTTATTGTATTATTATTCTTAAACTAGAAATTACAGTAATTTCATCTTTAGAACCAGTTCATCTTTAGAACCAGTTATATAGTTGGCAGCTTGGAATACTTGGTCTTTGAAAATGGGTATATTTATTAAAATCAGAGCCTTTTAAAATTCTCTTTTTCTGCTGTTTCAGTCAAGGTTCAGATGGCTCATATTTACTGCTCTCTTTGAGAAACATTATAGAGAGCTTTAACATCCTGCTGCTGGTTTTTCATTAAACCACAAAGCACTAAAGCTATTGGCCTTCTTCCTGATGTTATTTAGCTTCTATGGTTGTCCTGCATTCACCTAGATGATCTTTTCAGATCTCCTCTTTCCATCAGAGAATGAAAGTAACCTTTTCTATAATTGTTTTTTCAAGGAAAAGGAGGCCCATTTCTCAGCGGATAATAAATGATGGTAATCACTGATTCCTCCCATAATGCATAGGACCCTGTTTTCAGACAAGGAAAAAATAATAATTCAGGAAAAATAATTAGAAATTAAATTGCTTCTGAGCATTTATTTTTCTATGAAAACCTCTCTCACCCTTAGTTTTCTGCTGGACATATCTAATCTAATCATCAGTTGTCACTAAGTAATTGAATATCCTTGAGTTTGAACTGTTACAGGGACAATGATATGTGCCTATTCCTGTTACTTTTGACTTCACAAAAAGATGGCTTGTATGTAAGTGCCCCAGGTAGTTCAGCATTCGAACTCACTTTTGCTTGCCAGCTATATATATGCATATAAACACACACATTGACACAGTGAAATCAATGAGAGGAGAACATACTGTAGATTACAATATATGAATATATGTATGCATAATGTGTGTAGTATTTTCTATTCTGTTTTGACATACAGTCATCTCTTTTGGATAACTCATTGTGGTGGTCTGACCCTGGCTGGATGAAAATTACCCACCAAAGCTGCTCTATCACTCCTCTCCTAAACTGCACAGGGGAGAAAAAAACATAACGGAAGGCTCATGGGGCAAGATAAGGACAGGGAGTGATCAGTGAGCAATTTCCATCCCGGGCAAAAGAGACATAACTTAGGAAAAAATTAATTTAACTTATTATCAAACAAATCAGAGTAGGGTAATGAGAAAAAACAGTCCTCATGAGGCTGCTCTTAACTAGTTAGCTCCAGGCAGAGATGCATTCAGAATATTGTTATGTCAGAGGTGCTCATCTCTCCCTAAACTTTTTTTTTAAATTCTAATACACAAATAAAATGTGATGGATTTCTCACTGGCACAATTAGTAGTTGAGAAGGGTTGAGAAGATATTCTTCCTAGGATCTACTTCTTAGCGCTAAAATACATCATGGCACTTGATTGACCTCATGCCCTTAGCCACAGATTTAATATGCTTCTACATGTAAATTTCCTGCGCCAAAGCTCATGCTATTTCAGCTCCACATTACAAGGACAAAAATTAACTGGTGATTAAAGAGACAACCCAGATTTGCAAATTTAAGCATTTCAGTGACAGCATGACAGCATGGGTACAACTTTGTCCAACAGTATATCAGAGGGGAGTGTCCCTCTGCATGGCACATATGGTTAGCTGGGAAAATGGAGACATATTGCTGAGAGGGGAGGAGGAAACTATCCAGGTGAAAGTGTAACACAGGCTGTGGAAGAAGACTGATGTGATACAAGAAAATTTTAGCTCATCTAGTTAGCCTAATCACTGCACTGCAATCACTGGCAAACTGGATCTCCTATTTCCAAATTCTAACTCCTAATGTTTAAATTCTCTAAGCTACTACAAAAAAAATCTGAACACAGAGAGCTGCAGATAAAGAAAAAATGGAAGATTATTTAAAGACAAACAAATATAAATTGCTTAATAGAGTCCTGAATATCTTCGACAGGCATGACATTTTAGGCACCTAGGGACAAGCCAGACTAGTCATGACTTCACTCATGAGCAGTGTTATCCTCTGATGCTGCTGCTCACATTTTATATAATATCTGGGTGACTCACCAGTGAGTTAAAAAGATTACTATCTTTTGCAGCCTGGAATTTAGGCACAAATGTTCCATCTACACCTTGTGTGCATAAATCTGTCCTTTTTGGGATATGTCCCCTGTAGAGGTAGGGAATTTTCTATCTTATCAGTGTTTTTTCATGCATTTTTAGTTTAACACCAACATAGTAGACCTTATTTTGTTTATTCTCACCACCTGTTTAACTTTGCAATGCTGCTTTTACCAGCTTGTGCTGACAGTCTTTAAATCATTGGTGCTTTCCATTAAATCAGATTTCCATGATGCAAGACAAGATCCTGGATCAAGATGCCACCTGATATGCCTTTCAGTATTCCAACAAAATTATTGAGGCCACTTGCATGCTGAAAGTAATCTAAATGAGCAACTGCAGGAACAAAGTTAAAATTTTACCCAAGGTTCAACAAACAGAAAATAGGGGAATGCTATTAGGGGATGTACATAGAGTTAATTATATTCACATTGTGAGGTCAAATGAATCCTTCTGTGCATTTATTTTGACTCCTTTCCATCTATGAATTTAGTTTTCCAATAAACAGAGGCACAGTGTGACTGCTTGTGCAATGCCTGAAATAAGAAATCTGATCTTTAGATATATTTGCATTGAATGAAACATATTTTAAAAGTCATGTACACTATATGCTGGCCCAGAGAGGAATAGCAAAACAATTTTAGTCATTTTGTGTTGAAGTCAAGAAGGTTAATTTGTGCAAGTATGCAAAGTTTGGCCAGTGAGTTTATTCCAGGAAATCCCCTGAAAATTAAAATCTGAAAATATCCTTTTGGTCAAGTTAAATTTAAAATAGACACTTTATAATTTTTTGAAAGATATGACTGCACAAGCATTTTTGCTCTCTAAACTGAAGGTTTTATTTATAAGTGTGTTTAATCACACTGCAGTATATGTCTTTAGGATTTGGAACAAATTACTGGAGTTATTATTATCTGATTACTCTGTGTCTGTAGCACAATATACAATTACTTGTTTGAACATTGGTGCAATAAGAAGTAAATTAATAGATCTTAGAACAATGAATTTGGCATCGTTTTCAGAGAACTATAGAGCAACTGTCTTATGGTGCATAGAATTTGGTAAGGAGATGACTCACATCTGCTTTTATTTATGACTGCAATCATCACCCAACAGTGATATGAATTTTTGAGATTTCTTTTTAAACCATTGGGGTACCTTCCCTTTCTATAGTTTTCCAGAGTGTGTATTTTATTCCAAGATCAGCATACCTTAGTGTTGAAAGTCAAGGGATGAATTTGCCCTGAAGGTTTTGCTTTCATCCACAGAGGCAAAAAGGACATATCAGCTCTATCCCTGTAAGCCCAAAATCTGCACATAATCTCTTGCACATGATGGAAGTAGCATATGAGAACAGCAAGATGAAGCCCTTTCCCAGCTTTACCAGGGAAGAAGAATTACAGTGAGTCAAGCCCTGTTACCTGCACTGAAGACAGGCATTTATCAGTTGAAGACAGCATTGACATTCCATGCCAGCTGGAAGACAGATTTATTGAAGATAATATTAATCACTGAGCATCAGACTGAGCACTTGTTTATGCATCTGCAAAATTCTCCTCATAGGGAGGCTCTGTTTACTTAGAATGGATGCGTTGTATCAAAGGAATCAGTTTAGTGTTTGCTAGGTATCCACTCTTCAGTGGTAACAGCTTTGTTTTATAATATTTATAAATGTATTTCCTCATGCTATAGAAACATCAACTCCCAGTACATGTTATGTTTCTCAATCTCAACTAAAACTGTGATCTGTAGTACTAACTGTACAAATAAAAATACATAACTGTGTTTTAATTAAAAAAAACAAAAAACTACTTTGAACTGAATTTCAGTGATAACTTGGCACAAAATTCTCATGTATATATTAAAACTATCATAGTATGCATTTTCAATGAAAATGTAATATTATATCTCCAACTATTTTGATGTTTCTGCTCAGGGCTGGACTGCAATAGAAGTGCTGAAGAATGGAGTGACTGATGTATAAGAGACACATGCTGAAAGGCCTAAAAAATATCTAGCACAGAGTCCAGCCTTGACCTTAATGATTTTTGACCATCCTCACATGAATCACCATTTGCTCAACAACCTCTAGTGGTGTAATGCTTTTAATTCTGACTGAATCTTTCAAAAATCCCTTGCATATTGAAGAGTTAACTGAGAAAGTTTAATCAGTGCAAAGATTTATTGCACTAATGATGTAGGATATCAACTGATATCCTAATTGCCTGAAGTATTCATCTACCCCAGCACCACGTAAAAGTTTTTTCATTCCCACAATTGTTCATTTTTTTCTAATGCTGCCTTAGAAAGAGTAATGATTCATTTGGAAGAGATCCAAGACAAACATTATTGAAATCACTTGATCCGTTTACTAAGTTGTTGAAAAATTAACAAGAGCATTGTTTAATACATCATTTTTTTAGTAGTATGGGTTGAGTTAGTGAACTTTGGTAAAAGCCTGACTACATAAGAATACCAAGAAATAAACTTTACAGTAGAAGGAGCAAAACCAGTAAGGAATGTGGTCTGTGTGAAAACTATTTTTCTGGGGAGTTGGCTGGAAAAAAAAAACTGATCACATAAGTATTTATTTCCCATAAAATAAAAACAAAACAAAACAAAAAGACTGTAAAAATTTAAAACTGGACTATGTCTTCAAGTGATTCTAAGACCAAGCATTTCAATTTAATTTCAGGTAAGTTTAGCAAAGGAAAGAAATGGAAATGAAGAAATTCATTTGGCAAACCCTCCCAAAACGAGACATGAGAAGAAATAGTCCCTCACTTTTTACTCAAGAGCACTCACCTACAGCAGATATGGCTCAAATTTATTTCTCTCCTCTGCCTCAGGGAATATAACTTTCCATGCAGGGTGCCTCAGCTGCTGAGGAACTCACTGAGCTTAGTAGGCTACTCTCCATCTTTTACTCTCAGGCTGGTCAATTTATTCTAAAATATTTACAATTTATTTTGATCAGTGACTGGAAACTAAGTGTTCTCACTTGCTATCTCTTTACTTAAATCCCTTGAGTAGCATCCCAGACTGCTCTTCTGGTTCTTTTTCTCTCTAACTGAATTAATCTTCAATTATTCCATGCAAGGTGGAACAGTACAAGAATAAGAAATGAATTGGCCATGGCTCAGCCACTAGTATGTGATAACTTAGTTTAAATGTGTCTCAGCTCTAAACAGAAGGACTTTAGCTCAAGGACAGTCAGTTTTTATGAAAACATAGTAATGGTTTAGGAGATATGCAGAGGAGTAGAGACTCCCTCAGTCTCTCCTGTTGGAGGCCCTATAACATGAAAGAGGTAGCTTCATATTCCTTATGAAAAGGAATAAAAACATGAATAATGAGAATAAAAATATGAAGCAGAATTTCTCATAGATATTCAAATGATCCAACAATCAAAGTGGGTGGGGAAGCCCAACACACTCCAGGTTGGTCATAGAAATGTAATCTTGAAAAAAAGTAGCTATCTAGATAGTGACCATGCAAAGAGATTGAGGAGGCCAGACAAGACAACTCACATTTTTCAAGGAATAGTCTGCTTGCAATACAGACTTGAAATAAAACATTTTCTTTCCGTCTATATTTTCCTCAATAATTACATACCAGTCTTGTTCTAAGTTTTTCTTCTCAAGGTCAAAAATCTATATGTCTAAACATTTTAGAAATTACCATTTCACACTCAAATGGTCATTTTGAAAATAAAATGTCACATTAAAAACATATTAACAGTATAGCCACCCACAACCAAGGGATGTGGAACCAAAGGGAAACTTCCATAACTGTCGGGAGATTTTTGAGGGAGATCAAATCCATTTCAGAGTAAGAAATTAATAAAAAGAATACATTTTAAACTGATTTTGTCATCAATATTTATTAAGTCCCCTGTAGTATGAATAGCTTCAACATTTCAGTATAAATGTGCACAGATTCTTACAGACACAATTTATTTGATGCAAAATATACTTCTAGAGATTATAGGTAAATGAGTCAAGGGGGGTGGGGGGGAAATGGCATATACGAACAAAATGATAAAGGTAGAAAATAAATCCTCAGCAGTACATAATTAAAGAGGCTTCACTCAGAAAAAAAAGAAAAAATATGTCTTTAGTGTTTCTATACACCATCCCTAATTCTGGGTAACAAGGTAACAATATACTTTTTACAGAACTAATCCATGAAAACTGCTATTAATGTCTATTAATGTGAACCTGGACAGCTAGACTTAGTTCCCTACAGATTTGCCTCAGAATAAAAGTAATTGCATTAACCCCCTGCAATAGAAGCCTGATACCTATTCTAGGCCCCATTGTTTATTTCTATCTATTCTTACAGTGAATCAATATTTAATTTTCAATTCCTCCCACAATGAAAAAAAAAAAGGAAAATGCTTTATCAGAAAATGTCATTCCCATTAAAAAAAAAGGAAAAAAATAGTCAGGTCTACTTCATATAACAGGACACTAGAAAATTTCAATGTTTCCAAGTTGTCAAAGGTAGACTATAGTTGCAAGATAATTTCCCACTGGATTCTTGATTTGGGTTTTTTTTTCCCAAAAGGTTTACAACTTTCTTGTTGTTTAAAACATACAAAGACAGATTTTATAAATCTGTCTATAGACAGAAGTACCAACATGGTGCAGATGGAAGATAGATTTTCTCTCTGTCAGGCAATTTTTTATTATTTATTTGAAATAAGCTGGACAAAGAACATTTCCATATCTTTATTAACACATTTCCATATTTTAGCTTTTGTGTTTCCTGAGCACCTATACCTGAAAACAAAAATATTAGATTCAGTGAAAGGCCAAACAGCCTAAACCAGAGTTTTTCTACTTAAAACCAAGCCACATCTTATTTACAATATGATTATATCTCATAAAATAACATCAGTTTTAGGAAATGACAAGTGTATCAGTCAGGGCTTGTCTCTCTCTCTGTCTCCCATTAAAAGTAGGATAACCAGAAGATCTCTCATTGTGGTACATTCATTCATACATGTCTTGAATAATTAAGTGATTTTTCCTTTGATTCTTGGTGACACTGTATTTATTCCATCAAATAGTGCCTCCATGTCCAAAGCCACTTGTTCTGATCTTCTGAAAATTTAGGACAGGAAGACAGACTCTAAACAGCTGACTCTGAGTTGAAATGTCATTTTGGCATCCACAGCTTAAAAGACCCTGCTTGAAGAAATTACATTACAGAAAAGCAAGCTCTTTAGGCCAGCAACAAAACCAGAAATATGTTTTGTTGTATATAACGAGTATATGTTGTTTCCACATATACTTAATATAGCACATCCTTCATGATGTGATGGAATACTGTAAATGTAGGAGTTGGGTTTTTTTGTGGGGAAGTTTTTTGGAGAGTGTGGAGCCCAGCTCATCAGATCTATAACAACAATACAATTGCCGGCTCTTAGTTGGGGATTTCAGGCTGAAATTACTCAGGTTCTTCAGGAAAAAAAAAAATTAAGAAAAATTAAAGGATAGTATCTCTATTCCCTAGACTTTCAGCAAACTACCCTGGGAAACTATCTGTTGTCAAAAGCAGAGCTGGAAAACAAAGAGCTTCCCTCTTTCTTTATTTGTAACTTTAGCTTGCTGGAACAGTAACTTTCTCTCCCTTCCAAGGCAATCACAAGGGCAGATTAATTATTCTAGCTCCGGGCTTCAGATTTTTAACATTTAATAGTGCCGCATAATTAATGCAGGTGGTATTTACACATCATTAGATTTTAGAAAGGTTTTACCTTTCTCTTGAAGCTACCATCCAGCTTATTTGTATGAATTATACCCCTTGCCCCCCCTGCTTCACTTCTGGGTTTCCTTGTTCTGTTTAGCCTTGTAAAACCATTCTCTGCCGAACACTTAGCATTATTTATTAACTCATGCTTTTTCTTTCTCCCTCACTCAGAGTTTAACTTTTAGATCTCACATAGGGCTTGGGGGCCTCCTCACAAATTCCTTTCTTGTATTTTCACACTACAACCGTCCCACATCCCCCCCTCCGCCCCATATTTTTCAGAGAAACTTTGAGTCACAGAATCTGCAGAGACCTCAAGCAATCCCCTGGTCCACGTACTACCCTCTTGTTAAGAAAGATCCAAACAGCTCAGATAAACGCTTTTGTCAAACATTGAAGTGTCAGAATCAAAATGGGTAAGGCTACAAGCATCCATGACAGAAAAAAGGATATTTCAGTGGAGACATTTTGAGCTCAAAAAAGCTCACACAGGCATTTTCTGTACTTGACAGGGTCTGTAGAAACAAACTGATTATTCTCAACCTTTTGCTGGGATTTGTTCCAGCTATCTTGGACGTTTGTTAGGAGCTAGTGGTAGAAAAAACTATTCTAAATAGGTCAAAATTCTTCACAGGGACTGGATGCACTGGTGAAGAACACTCTTAAAAAGAGAAATAAAATTGTCTATCTTCCAGAAGATGCTTAGAAGGAACTGCTCCTTTCCCACATTGTTTGGCCCTCTGATGGGCAGGATATTTTCTCAGTCCACCACAGCAACTCTGTGACCCCTCTTGAGACACCACTCTTTTTCTCTTTTCTAACAAAGATAAGCTGAGGGTGTTCACCATCAAGACCCTTTGCAGATATCTTCACTTTACCTATTGAAGCCTAAGTCATTGCTGAAATGTCTGGTCTCACTTCCAGTCAGTTTGAGAAGTCAGCTTCACTAACATTTGGCTTAAGAAAAAACCCAAATCAACAAAACCCTTACAAACTTTGATCTTTTTATCCAAACTCCTCAGATTTACTTCTCCTAACATCAGCAAAGCTGTTTATTATCCTTTTTTGTCATGGTGACTGCAAGTTTAACAATACTGAAATCCTTGACTTCCAGAGCAAAGCTTGTATCCTGAGTTATTTTTTTAAATCCTCTTTTTTAGTGCCTAGTTCATCTGTTGCCCTGACCTTACACATACTTAGAAAACTTTGGAACTGTAGGGGAAAAGGGACTGTACCTTTTTGTTCTACAGTATCTAGACATAATAAAATTCATGATCCATGACTACTTCTGGCTAGCAAGCCCTCCTAGAGTCTAGATAAAAATCTAGCACTAGATCCACCTATTCATATCTATCTAGGTATCTGTTTATATGCATCTATTACATATCTAATGAGTCCATGACAACGTTAATATCAATACTTACAATTATGAGGAAAGACAAGCAAGGTGACAGGGCTTTCAAATTCCACAGAAAACCAGCAATTCTGATCAGGATTATTATTGAAGAAAAAGGCAGATGACTCAGCTTCTTAATATCTCAACTAGAGCAACAAAAATACAAGAAAAAAAGAAAAATTACAGCCTCATCTTGATTTATTTGATAACGCTAAGTCTATATTCATACCAAAAATGCCAGAGGGTAGAAACATCTGCAGCAGAAGCTTAACTAATTTCTTTTACTTAGTGTGGCACTGACTAACTGAAAACTTTTAAATCTACTCTCCACAGAGTTTCCACAGAGTACTTTAACAGTGCTGCTTGCATGAGTTCCAAAATGCTCAAATGGATCTACAGAACTGGACAACTTTTCCAGTCTTAGAGGTGTTGCAGGTAGTCAAGTAAAACCAGTTCTGGGAAATACAGATAGACTGGAAGCATGGTCTTCAGGTGGAAACCTAGCATAGCAAAGGAAGCCTAATGAGCCCTGACCCAGCCTAGTCAAACAGGGACATCAAGGTTTTGAGAAAATGACATATCTTCTTGAGCATTGACTCACAAGATCAGAAATAGAAAACTTATTCACCTTATCCAAAAGAAAATATATACAAGTTGATAAATTGTACAACGCTTAACCTAAGAGAGAAACAGCAATCATGCCCTAGCAGATACCATGAAGTCACAGTTCATCTCAGGCAGTAACCTGAAAGGGTAATTGATCACAGACTCACAGAATGGGCCATGTTGTAAGCGACTGCAGGGGGTCATCTAGTCCCACTTCCCCACTCCAGCAGGGTCATCCTACAGCACAGAGCACAGGATTGTGTCCAGACAGCTGTGGGATATCTCCAGTGAGGGATCCTGGAAGTGCAGCCTAGTTGCAAGCACTGATTGGGTGTGACAGACACTGGAGCCACACAGAGTGTTCTTCTTCACGTATCAGCACATGTATTGTACACTACATATTTTGTTTAAAATCTGGTGAGCACAGGAAGCTGAGAAGAAGACTGTATTTGTACATAGGTCCTGGCCTCTGAGCTACACTGTGCAGCCTTTTGGTCTGGAATGACCCAGCTTGAAAAGATGTGTTGTGGAGGGGCTGTTTGTTGCTTTTTTTTTCTCCAGGATGTTCTTTAATTTGTTTCATACAATGGTTGCAAACCATTTCCCTGCTTAAAAGAGTTATTATGTACCAGACTATATTATTTTGTGGCCTAATAAAATGTACCATAGGAGATTGAAAGCCTTTGGGTTCTTTTGATAGCTTCACTTACAAGAAAAGTCTATGGAGGTTTTCCCCCTCTTAGCTCTGGTTAATTTAAGTCCTTCCACATAGATGCTTTCTAAATTCTTGTCTTTATTTCAAATGTATCTCATGTACAAAACTTTTATTTTTACACATGGCTGGCTTGTATCTTCAATGTGAAGGAGAAATCACTACTGAAGTCACTGAGGAATTCAGCCTAAAATAAAAAATCAATCACATGTGATTAGTTTAAAATATTAAAGTGTAAAAACTAAAGTTTTCTTTAGAGCTAAAAATATCTTTGATTCTTAAGTGAAGGAGAAGGAAAAAATCAATGGAAATTAAATATTGATTTAACAAAAATAGGCAGTTAATTCTTTATGTACAATTTCCTATTCATAGATCCTCCGTCATTGTACAAGCAAAGTAATTAACACAAAATATTATTTTACAGACAAATTTCTCCTCTTTAATCTTGCAAGGAAGACTCAGGACTGCACCAAGCCCAGTTCTCCATCCAGAGCCTGGTCTCACAGCCAGGCACACGCTCTGTTGGCAAGGGGAGAGGAACACTCTGCGCCTCGTCCCTCCTGGCTGCAGCTGAGCATCAGCACTAATCAATCTTCCCTGCAGTCTGTCCTGCTAAGGCAGGCACAGGCATGGCTGAAGTATTGGCATACTTTGTGATAGGCTTTGTTGCAGGGCTGGAGACAGCCAGCTGAAGCTGGTGGCTTCTTTAATCACCCCATCAAAATTCAGTGGAAGTCATTTGCCTGAGTCCTGAAACACTGAAATGAGATGATTTGGCCAGCATCCCATTACAGACCATTTCAGGAGCTAAGAAGAAAATTATGGTCTCCTCCCTTGCAGACTTACATTCTGCAGTAGAAGATATTCTCTTTAAAGTGAATGCTTGTTTCATTAGACTCAGCTGAGAAAATCCACACACCCCATCTTCCATCAATTAAACAAATTGAAGCAGTAGATTTAGCCTAGTTCCTCATTTGGGACTGCAGAGCAATCGTTGAAAAAAAATCAGCCCTCAAGCTTGAAGACCTTTACTTCATCAAAAAAGCAAAAAAAGAGGGAAAGTTAAGAAAGGCTTTAGAAACATTTAAAGATAAATCTCTGTGACAGTTGCAGAGTCACCACGCTCTCAGGCAGACTAAATAACATGCTGGACAAAACTTACAGGAGGGCCAGGAGTCCTTTGTGAAAAATTCTATCACCTAATTGAAGACCAATTTGAGATGGTTTTCTTGCCTCTGAAGGAATTCAGTCCAATCTGTTTATTATTACATTTTCTCTGCCTGAGAGGGCTGATCATCAAGATGAAGATTAGTACTATAAGTATTATATATATGTATTAGTACTATAAGTGATATTATTTAAAAGTATTCCCCCTTTGGAGCAAGGAGTATCATGTCAAGTGGCAGGAGTGCAGATTTTTATTAACCACTTAAAATGTGCAGATCTCTATGATTTTAATATTAAGTACATTAAAAACTACCCAGATTGTTTTTATATGAAACCCCAGGGTTGTTGGTTTTTTTGTTTAGTGGTTTTTGGTTTTTTTTAGGAAACCGACTATG
>NW_005054305.1:12486610-12488569 GCF_000277835.1 Geospiza fortis
CAAGGATACCACAAATTGATGCAGCTTTCTGTTTTTCTGTTTTCCAATTTGGATGCTCTGTCAGATGATATGTGTGCTGGTGTGTGGAACTTTTAGGAGCTCTTTTTAAGACAATCAGAGGTGGTTTCAGGACAGGATCCTAAAGCAGAGAAACAGCTGCATTACTTTGGCACACAGGCCTGTTTTTTTGACTCAGTCAACGTATTAATTGATTTGTCTTTCAGATTTAATTAAGAATTTTATAATCTCTCCCACCAAATTATTTAAACATTCTTTTTAGTTTTAGTAGAGTTTTATTTTTACACTGTTCATTTGATCATTTCAGCAGGGTACAAAATTGTGCCTTCAGGCACAGCCTGTTGTGAGAAGCTGAGTGAAGATGCACTGCCTCATGGGGCTGGAAAAGATGCTTCCTTCATTACTGGGTTATCTCTCAAAGCAGCCTGGTTGCACTATGGGAAAATAATTGATACTCACTTTTGGATGGCTGCAGTATATTCTCATTTCACTGCTAAGCCAATTCACTTGGAATTGAGAGGTAGACATAGATGTTTTTTTTTTTTTACCCTTAACCAGCATCTTTCTGACAGGATGGCAATCAAATGTGCTTTCACAAGAACATGGGTTTCTGCTCTGTTTGGCCCTGATATGATCTCTGCCAGGTCTTTACTTGCAGAAGTATCACTGAGTCATGGGAGACTAAAAAATAAACTGTCACTAGTTTTCCAGATTTTAAACAGAGAGTTAATTTACTTTGGGCTTTGCTTGAACAAGTCAGAGTAGCTGCTCTTTTGGTTTTCAGCTTTAAAAAAATTCATAAAGGCTACATAGTGATTCCTGAAAAAGTCTCTCTCAGACATGACCATATTATTTTCAGCTCAATGAATTACCTAATATTAGTCCCTGCATCTTGTTGTCATTAGAAAGGAATAGTAAAAGCCTACCTTTGATCATGGTGAAGATCAACCAGTAACTACGTTTCCTTAGCCTTCCAGGTGTGTTCATTTCCAGCACTTTACTCCAAAAATGCCCTTTGCCTTCCGTCTTCCTACTTTCCTCTTTTGTCTTCTTCCACTGTCTGTCTGTGATCCCTATATCAAATATTTTTTTTTTTAATATGAGAACCAATCATTTTAATGTAACGACAACAATTCTCATTAGCATCTGAATATTTGTGTTTTGGCAGTGAAAAGAGATGTTTTACAAGGCCATTCAGTTAGTATCCCCTATGTTTGATAAATTCACTGAGGACAACTTATTGCAAAATCAAAACAGTGGTCTTTAAATGAATCAACATTGTTATTCACTGAGGCAGAAAGTATCCTATGACCCTAAAAGGTCACCTTAAAATTTACAGAAGCAGTTGCATGGTCAGCTGAAATTGGCAATTAGAAAATTAATTCCACAGTCAAGATACCAGACTGAATTAGCATGTTATTGAAGATCCATTTAAGATTACATTTACTGCTCTGAGAAATGATTTGTCATTTCCATTGCTAACTATCCCAGAGAGTTTATTCCTAACACAGCAAAACTCTTTCTGCTCCTCACCAGCAGGATAAACTGTAATAATCCTTCTTCCACTGAGGCTTTACCTCAAAGATACCTCATGTTCAGGGCTTTCTTAAATAAGTTCTTGGATCAGGTACCAAATCTTACCCATCAATCTTACTCAGTAATATAATCGCAGCTTTATGGATTTTGATGGAATTGTGTGAGCATAATGTACCAACCTAGTTAGAGGTTTCTGAAGTCCAGCCCAGTTGGACTATATGTATTTCCCTTAGGTCCAACTGAAACAAATACTTCTAATGGGGTGTAATATTAAAATCCTATCTGTTTCTATTCTAATTACCTAATAAAGTCTTAATGTACAAGCTAGGGATGGTGAAGTTTCATTTAATTAGCAGATAGATAACCTGGTCTGCTGAAGGAATTTGCTTTATAATGAGATTTCTA
>NW_005054305.1:12488608-12491891 GCF_000277835.1 Geospiza fortis
ACAATAACAGAAAAGAAACTGAGAGAATTTTCATCAGCTTCAGTGGGAGTGTGCAGGATATCATTATAAACATATAGGTACTTCTGCAGACTTTTTGTTCTAGTGTGACAGAAGATATTTAAATTCTAGTCTGTTGTTTTCCCTTTTATTATCATTTTTATCTCACATCCCATATTGTAGTTCTAGATTCCTAGCTGTATTTTTCTTGAATTCTCTGTTTGTATTTATTCAAAATGCATATTATCCAAGCATATTCTCATACTAACCAACATTTACACATAACACAGGGTGGGACTGAGATTTTTGTTTACTTAGTTCCTTTTCTGACTTGTGCATATTGCATAAATGAAAAATTTTCAAAAGCAGGTACTTCTTTTAGGAACTAAATTCCATTTTCAAAAAATATTTATTCACATAAGAACACTCAGGCTTATTGACCTCTAAGTCCATTTGGAAAGATGATTTAAAAAGCACAGATAAAGCCAATTATTTCAGCACAAACTGAGATTCAGGCAGGCAGAAAAAGAAAGTAGGAAGAGATGATTGAGAACATTGCAGCAGATAAAAGAAAAAATATAAACTGAAAATTAGGTATAAAAAACATCTCATACAATTTGAGAAACTAAATGCAGGGTAGCTGAAGAGAGGAAAAAAGGCTGTGATGCAGCTACTGAATGAAGTTGTCGTTGGGGTTTTTTTGGTTCTCCTTTTTTTTTTCTGAATCCTAATTCTCTGTTCACACTGAAAAAATTATCTTGCATATACTGGGTCAGACATTTGTACCATAGCTGCAGACCTGGCTAGTAGCCCTCTTTAGAAATGTAATATGAACGTTTCCCTGACTTGCTAGGCCTATGCAGAGAAGCAGCTGTTCTTGAAGACCTATTTCAAAGGAGATGCTGGACTAGCTGATCACCAGAGGTTCCTTCAAACCAAAATTAACATGGAGTACTCTGAACACTCCATTTCCCATAATGTACCTTAATTTCAGCGAGATCTTTGGGTGAAAAGGATAAATAACTCTGTATCTGCAAACTGTTGTGTGTATCTGCAGATGCAGTGAAGCTGGGATCATTTGAAAATTCATGGACTCCATTTAACACAAGAGAATAGTGAGAGATTCGGCAAACCATGTTAGAGGTGTTTAAACCAGAGAACTTACATCCTCTTTTCAGGGAAAGAAAAAAACAACAAACCAACAAAAATTAAAGACCTTGAAGGAAAGCACTTGACAGAATGATGAATAATATCTGTCTCGTACACCACGTGAGGGGAAAGGAAAGCAGCACCTCTGTCACTCAGAACTGGAAGGAAAGTAAAAGGAAATGGCACATTCTCTCTCCAGAAATACCCTGTACGTCTGAAATGTGCAGTACTGTCTGTAAACTTTGTTACATCAATTTTGGTTGGCATAGCATGGTACTTGCAAGGAAAGGTCAATAAAAACAAAAAGGTAGTGTGTGTGAATTGCTGAAAAGAAAATGACAACAATTTCCAGGTAAAAAGTACAGGAAATCAATTGCTCATGAATGTCAGCATGAAATTAAGACAACTGCATGCAGAATCAGAGCTATCTCTGTCATATTTCTATGGAAGTGTTACCAGATATTACACCAGGGATTGGCATAGTTTCTTAAACTAGTCTGGAAAAATAACTTTACTTGAGTAACATCCATTTGTGCAACTCAGCTTATACTTTGTACATCTGAAAGTTCTTAGGTGTTAAATTTTAAATGAACTATATAAAAACAAGGAATTAATCTGGAGTTTGTGAAATTTTTTCTCCTAGTTAACATAAAAAACTATTTATGTCTTGAAGGTCCACTATTCTGCAGGTATTACACAGTCTGTTTGTTTGTTTTTCATTTAGCCCAGAGTTCTGGTGACCTGTAACCAAGCCATGTAACACTGACATCACACATTGAGATCAGAGATTACCCTGTTTGAGTGAAGATACTTAGTGCCTCCTAACACATTCACAGAAACTCAGATGAGTTCCATGTTGCTGGTGTTGGCTTTCCTGTAGTTAATTGGTGATGACTATTCACTGGTGGCACATCAACTAACTCCTTACCCCCCTTTCTCAAATCATCATCTCCCTTTTTTTTTTAATCAGAATACTGTTCAGTAAAATTGATTTTGTCCCATTAATAGCTTCATTTTTCTTTAATATCTGTAGAGGAAGGCAGCTATAAAGGCTGATTATTTCCAAGTTAGCATAGCCTGTAAAGTAGTGGGGAGATAAGAACGCTTCCTATCTTTTTAGGTTTGGCAGAAACAGGAAATTTTCATTTAAAAAGAAAATGTACTTAACTAACAAGACTGAACTATTTTAAGGGTTATTAACTGTGTTTACATCCATGTCAGTCCTATTACAGGCGATAAAAATTCTTTCTGTTCCAAAATCCAGAAGGAGAATAATTCAACCATAAGCCTGTGGGGATGCTGGGGTGGGTGTGTGTGTGTGTAGAGGTTTGTGCTGATGTTTTCTCTGGAGGTTAGTCTGTGGTTTTGGGGATGCCTGAGTGCTTCCCCCTCGACAGACAAAAAGGAGGGAACTGCGCTGCTAGGAGCCCATGCCCTGACAGTGACACCTGCAGGGACATACTTGGGTGGGTGACAGAGCTTGTGATCCATGTCCCAGGGCAGACTGGGGATACCTGGGGACTTGGGGAGTTGAGGGGAGGTGAGGAGGCAGGGGAGGTGATGTTCCTGGGGATTAGTATATGAGGCTGGGAAATAAATTGTTTATTAATGCTCTGTACGTGCCTGGGATCGTCATTTGTTTGTTGGATTGCCAATATTGACCCTGAATATATAGTACACTGATTGTCCTGGATATATAACACACTGATTGTCAGTTAATTAGGTGTCATTAATAAGTCAATAAACAACTTCGAATGAGTTGAATTAAGCCACGGAGATGTTTTTCTCCCTGCAGCAATAGCCATTCCAAGAGCTGCTTTGCTCAGACAGCAACTAGAGGGGAAACTCAGCAGCAGTGTGTCACAGGCAGAATGCCCCTGGCTCTGCTCTGCCAGGCTGCAGGAGCCAGGTCATTCACTGCCCCCAGGATAGGAGCAGCCCAGGCCCTGCAGTAACGTGGCTTCTCAAAACTGCCAAATTGTCCTTTTCTCCCACATTTGCTTCTGACTCCTCTTGCACGAGGAGCTGAGAGGTGTGCATGTTTCTTACTTCCCTTTGCTGACCTCATTTGCATCACTCCAAGTGTGTATATGGTGGAGATGCTCTTCTCCATCCAGAAGTGTCTTTGACGACTGAT
>NW_005054305.1:12491907-12504028 GCF_000277835.1 Geospiza fortis
ATTTTATTTGCTCACCAAATCTGAATTTTGAGACACTTTGGGTGTGTAGGTCATAGGAAATAGCATAAACCATACCCAAGAGCAGCTGATGTTCAACCAAGCTTTGGGTTTCAGGTCAGTCTAAGTCCCTCTAGTATATAAAGATTTTTGATCCTAGCAGAGGATTTTCAGCTTATAAGGACATCAGATATCAATTTTTACTTTGATCACAGGTAAACCAAGAAGTCATTGCTGGAAATCAAACCTATGGTCTTTTATCCAGCTTGAGTGGATCGTTCCTTGAGTGGAGCTTTTCTAAGGCCAACTCTTATTTAACCATACTTTGAACCCTTGCCTTTGTGAGAAATAGTGTAAAATCTTAACTGTCTGATTCTTTCATTCCAAGAAGAAAAATCCATATGTCATCCCTTTGCCCCCAAGGTATAAAGCAAATCTCCAGCATCCTATGGAGTAACTCCTGCATTGCATATAAATACATAGTCAAAAAACTAAAGAACAGACTTTCAAAGCCTCAAATGGAAAGCTAAAATATTAGAAGAAAGAATAAGTCCTTCCTTAGGTGTCCCTGCTCTGAAACTGAACAATGGTTAGGAAAATCACCTTTAAAAAAGATGGTGTAATTTACTCCTGCATTCACCAATGTATGCTCTTCCGTTCCTCAGACCCAGTTCAGGGTATTTCAGCCTGATCAGGTCTGTCTCTCCAAGAATTAATGTTCTTGCCATTATCTACATTGACTCAGTTCCTAAAATTGTCAATAAATTGAATATTAATGTTAAGGGTATTCACAGTTCCAAATAAAATAAACCAATACCACTAAAGTACAGAAGAGTCAATATTGTTGATGAAGACTTGGTTTTGAAGAATGTTGTTTCAATTTATTAGGCTACTACAAATTACTGTTCGCGAATATTAGACTGATCACTGAGCACTAAAGGTTTATCACTAAATATTGACATAAAATTGTAACAGTAGCATATTATTCTCTATTTCTTTAAAAAAAAAATCAGCCACTTCTTTGAGAACTAGAAAGAAAATTATGCTAATTTCTAAATTAGTAGGAATTCTCTTGAATGGAGAATAATAGCAAAGAATAGTTTGTCAGACATATAAAGAACATCAGTAGATTGCTAGGGGTGTTGTGAAAGTATAGAATATTTGCCAATTTTGCAATTGCAGGATGAAAAATAAAAGAGAATATTTAAAGTCAAATTTTCAATTTCCAGACAGAGCTTTTGGACTAGCAATGTTTTAATAGTTTGCCTAGCTGATGTTCCTGCTTGGTCCATAGTAATTTCCAGTTCCTCCATTTCCCTCTGTGAAATCATCCTGAAAAGTATTTCTACTGAAAGACACAAATCAGGCTCAACAACTTCCACTGAAGAATTAGCACGTGTTAAAACTTCAGATTGCCTTAAGTCCAGCAGTCTGATTTGCATACCCTTCCTTATAAAGTTAAAAAAAGGCTATTAACCTCCACCACATCAAAAGTAATGAACAGTTTTAGCATAAATTTTAATTATAGAAAATCCCATTTCTTTTGAATCTTTGTGTTGCAATAATTTTAGCAATGATGTTTTAAAATGTTTCTTTCTTCCCATATAGGTTTCCTGTCAATATTTCTTATAAATGGAGACATTTTATATACTAGAAATGATGGATATAAACTATAAAGTTTTACAGCTGTTCTCAACAATGTGTCAGGGGAAAAATGCAACCATGACAGAAAATGCAAACTTCAAAAAGTAAGAATGCTCAGAGGTAATAAATATGATTCAGTACATAAGGACAAAAATACTTCATTTTAGAATAAATTGACCTTTCATATTAAGATTGTCCTTATCTCAAAATCGCCATTAAAATACTCTAAGAATTGGCTATTGCTTTCAATATATTCATCACTCCTTAAAGTCAGGACTTCTAGACACAACCAGTATTAATTACGTAGGAAAGAAATGCTGTAGGAGATTCAAGGGGCTGTGACTTCTTCCTCCACAAAGAGGGAGCTGTGAGGTCATTTGCAGCCTCAGTATACAGAATATTTTCACATCTGTGTGTGCTCAGGACATGTCACACAGGAACCTCAAGAGCTGCCAAACACAGTGAAGACTAAGAGATTGCAGTGAGCACTTGGGTCTGGAATTTGGCCTTTTCCTCCTTGAATGCAGCTTTTAAAGATGTATGCAGTCATATTTGGCAGAATAGTGGCCAGCAATGACCTTATTCCTTAGATTCAGCCATTCTCAGAAATTCATGGTGTGACCAAGGAGGTGTGAACTTAAATAGGGTAATACATAAATTAAAAATTATCCCTCATAGCATAGATTGTGTTGCTGTCATCAGAGACAAAACTACACAGGAATCTGCTCTCAAAAACAGCAAAGCACTGCATTGGAGGTCTGTTATTCACCTGTACCTACGTGAGGTTCAGTAATACTTTGGTAAGCTAGAGGAAGAAAGATTGAGTGCTGTCCTTGGAAAATGACAGCTCCTGGGAAGTTTAAAGTAATATAGCAAGGCAAGGGGACAATTTTAACAGTCTCCTGCTTTTGTCAATTCTTACTGAAAAACCAAAGTAAAATCTGAAATAACTTTCAGCTTCATGGAGAGGAGGAAAAGTTACTCTGTGGGTACAGAAAAGTGAAAATGTGTTGATTTAACAAACAAATAGTGAAACATCTTCCCCTGTCTTTCAGCATGTATTATATCCCCTGCCCCTACATATTCTGTTCTCAGTGGGGTTGTTACTAGCTGAAACACAAGGTAAAAATCAGTAATTTTTTCTGCTTTTGGTATCTCATTTTTATGATTCTTCTGCTGTATCTAAACACTTCAGCCATTCTTGTTTTTGTGGATAAAGATTTCAAGAGTGATAGTAACTCACAGTGGGATGGATTTTTTTCCCCTTCACTGAAAATTAAAAAAAACACAGTGTGATCCCAGCATTGTCTTCTTCATTTCTCTGGGAGACAGCCAAGTGTTACCTACAGATACTATTCATGAGATTCATATATCATGTTCAGAAGGGGGGAAAAAAATCTCTATGTTCCCAGTAATAGACTGTAAAATACCAGGATCAACAACAGCTTAAAAGACCTATTAAATCATTTGTACCACCAGGAGAGAGCAAAGCACAGTTACCCGTCCTTTGTCACAGAAAGCTTTTCTGTCTGTTCTGTTTGGTGGATGGTTACTATGGGGAGCAAAGTAGGCAAAATGCCGGTCCAGGTTCTCCAAAAGCAGTTTTACAATCATGTCTCTGTCAGAAATGTTATTTTCTTTTTAGATGCAAATTTCTCACAGATGAAAGGTATAGGCTACATCCAAATAAGAGCAGAGCGTTTCTGTGTATTGCAGGCACTGGAATCTAAAACTAAAGGCTTTATCTGCATTCCCCACTGACCAGAAAAATCCTCTTTTATTTTGTCTCAATTTCCTGCAGCTGCTACTTATGTTACTTATGCCCACCCTCATGGCTAGGAACAAGGCATTACATTAGGTGAGTCAATGAATCAAAGCAATGCTGCATCCTCTCTTTTTAGAAATAAATCCTACTCCTTAAATGTAAGAGATAAATATGTATACAGCAAGTTATTGCCACAGCTGTGGCTGTTCTTTGCCTTCTGTAGCCTGAAGGGATTCAGGGGCTTACATAAGGCATATGTACACCCCTAAACACAATTTAGTTGGGACACACCAAGCCCATGCCCTGAGTCTCTCAGGTTGTTTTTTACAGCACAGAAGTGGCAGCACTTTGGGCAGCAAACAATGCATGGAGAGGCTCCATTTGAGGCCAGGATTCTCAGACTTAGAAGTCTGTATACAGCAGATACTGCTGTCAGTGGAATTGGAGAGGATTTGAGCTGGCCTGTCTCTGGGAGCCTACCTTAGTGTTAACTTCACTCTTGTAGGTTTCCTGAGCTTTTGGGAGCAGATCTGACTGCATGGGAGCTTTGGCACCTTGGGCCCCAGGGGAAAAACACAGACCACAGGAATCTCAAGGTTATGGCATTTGCCTGGGAAGATGGAGCTCCTGCCCTTTTGGCTTTTCTGGTTTTGTAGCAAGCACTGTTCAGAGTGAGAAACAGGACTCCCTGCACTTAGAACAGATGCTCTCAGATGAAAGAAGCCAGGCTCCTTTTTCAATCTTCTTTCATGCCAGTTTTCTCTGCTGTTGTGTCTCATTGCTTTCTAGGTGGTTATTAGCTGATATGACTAGGACTCACCTTACAGAGTCCTTTTATTCTGCATTTCTTCCCTGGAACAGATTTATAAGCAATCAAATGTCTCCTGTCTGGTAAAAATAAAATGCTTTTCACTATAAGTGAAAGTTACAGACAATCATGAACTACTCATGGCTCCCAAATCAATTCATTTCAGTACTGGAACAGCCTCTGAGAACAGCCTCTGTCTCCTGCAGACAGAACTGTAACTTCACAGTGGTAACTCCACTGTGAAAATAGAGTTTGTCAGAGTGAAATTGTTGAATTCAGTCTTTGTTTCAGACCACAAGGATCCTATTTCATGCATTAAGTGCCAAGGAACTCAATTATTTATTACTTTATAGCTGAAACTGGAAAATTGCCCAGATTACTTATCTATTCTCAAATACTTGAACAAATGAGGAAAGCAGGGGAAATTTATTACAATGAGTAAATAACCAGTGAATGGGGAGCTCTTTCTCAAAAATTTGTAGTCAATATCCCAGATGACTCTGAGTGCTTGGCTGCTTCCTATAGAATTTAATATCCTTGTTTCAGCTAGAAATACTGCAAGGATACTTCTCTGCTGCACTCTTGTAATTTAGACTGGGAAAATGAAGGGAACAGAAAAAGAGAGACTTGGTAAAAAGAAGTTACTACCGTTAATTTACATATTTACTATTTTTAGATGAGTGAAAAAATTTCAGTCCGTGTTATAGCTTAATCTTATCTACCCTTACAAAATGGAATGGTTTTGCAGTAATTATCTATTTTTGCATCAAGATAATTGTACTTTATTTTTTCTTTGCCAAGAGTGTTGATAAAAAAGAAAAGCTTCTCTGCAGAAACAGTGGCACTAATGTCCATTAAGGAAATTATGTTTAAAGACACTTCTCTTTCATTCAAATTACAGAAAGGAGATGTTAACTAAGCTAACACAAAATTATGTAAAACATAGATCCTGTTGTGGGAATGTCAGCTTATTTTGATATGTTTAGGATTCGAAATAACTTATTTTAATCCGTAATGTGTGTCTACAAAACCCTGGCTATGAAAGCAGTGCTGACTCATTGCACAGAGCTTACAGCTAACCTGGGCAGACATATCAGCTTTCTGAGGGGCAAAAGTGTGAAATTTAACAGAATCTGGGGTTGTTTTCAACCACCACCAATTCTTATTATCAGCAGGCTTTTTCTTTGCCTTTCATCCACAAAGCTTTTACTGTCTGGAAACCCACAACTGCTTGTCTCAGGAGTTCTGCATCTAACTGCTCCTCTCCTATGCTCTAACTGATTATAAAGTAATGATCTTTCAGACTTCATCCAGAAACTCCTATTTCAGACACATAGAAACTCCTATTGAGCCTAAGTTTGCAAAATCCTTAAAGACCAATGATCTTCCTTCTTTAGCAGACAGGCATTGCATATTAGGTGATGTAAATAGACTAAATCTCTAAGCCTCTCTTTCACAATTCTTTCAGGCGTTATAAAATTTTGCTTCATTTGTAAGTACATGTATAGAGCAGTCTGTTGACTGTTTTTATATCAGGACAAAATAAATGAAAGATAATTATTCAATAAATGACCATCATGGTTTTCAGAATAATAAAAATCAATAGTGAAATTTGACTGAGAGATTCCCCATCATGAATTGATTAGCCTCTTTCAGTGACCATTCCTGGCAGACTTACCAATGGTAATGGTAAATACCAATGGTTTTCTGTATAATAAAGGAAGATTAAACAAAAAAAATACTAATTTGGATTAATTCAAATAAATACTTTTTCCTCTGTCACTGAGAATTACGCTACGGTCTTGGTGATCATGAATAGCTAACACAAAAAGATGTAAATCACCTATCACCTGCCTCTGAAAAACCAAGTTCCTAGAAGATTTGGTTCCCAAAAATGTGTGAGGACATTTGTGCCTGATTGAATGAATGTAGTGTTGCCTATTATTCAAAGTTTATTTCCCTTTCCCGTAGACAGAATGTAATAACTAGACAGCCAACAAGGGTTTGTGAAGTTACTAGCAATAGCACAAATTCTTCCTGACCTACAAATGAGGAAGCAATTCTGTTTTCACTCACATACTAACAGTATGAAGTATTAACAACACCTGCAAAGCCGGTCAAGCCTGTACACATTTCCCCTTTTGATACTTCTTTGGACTCCCTCTCACCCTAGTATTTTATTTCCCTCCCAGCTTCCCTGCCACCCCCATGATTTCTTTCTTTTAACTAAATTTACCTTCTTCCTAAATTATACCGTTATCTTTTAGCTCATGGGTTGATCCAAACTCTCTTTTCTGTCTTGATTCTAGAAAGACAAATTCCTTTACATCAAGTTTTATTGTCTTGTTATGTGACATAGTGCTTTGTTGAGAGGAAAACCTCAGGAATTTGTGGACAGTTAATAAGGATAAGATGGAGCTCATCCAGCTGGGAGATGCTGGCACATGCACAGACAAGTCTGCACCCCTGACATTTAGACACCACCCAGAAACTGATCTTTTGTGGTTCCGCCGTGAGCTGGTTCACCTACAATTGGAAAAAAATGTAACAAAGACACTGAATATTTTCTAAGCTCTAGCACTGTTTAGCCAGTTTAAATTGGCTCATTATGAGGCTGTACAATAGCCAAGAAAAGGGAGCTGGTGGGAGTCTGCTGCCAAGGACAGGCTGGGGGTGGGAGCACTTTGCCATCAGATGGGCTCAGCCAACTTTGCACTCAGAACAAGATGCCCAATCCCTTCATCCTTAGAATGACATGACCTCATCTCTTAATAAAGAATGTATAAACAGGGAGTTCACAACATATTCAATATGTAAATTATTTCACTGGACTATTGCATTAAGCTATTTCACAATGCCCAGTTTTTATTCGATATCATTGTATTTATTTACATCTTATATATGATGTCTGTAAGATAACTTTCATTGTAATTTCTATAGAAATGGCTAGACTTTATGAGAAAAATCAGTTCCACACAGAGTTTCCTGGATCAGCTTCATAATGCTCATTTATTAATCAAAAGCATGAAAAATGCCATCCCCTTTCAAACATAAATTATGTCTTGCCCTCACTGCAAAATATCAAATTCTCAAAATGGAGTAAGCATGTCAAGCACAAAATTAAGTTTTGATTTACACATTTCCCAGGGAACATCAGTCTTTATTAATGAAAACTAATATGGCTAAATCTTCCTTACTTTTCTTATATATGTAGCCTTATTACAGACTTGCTTTGACATTCCTGAAAAGATTTGTCATTATTTCCAAAGACCCTGAATCAGTATCAAAATTATTATTTTTTATTTTCTTCAGAGATTATCTGCTTCAAGATCTTTTGAATGAAGCAAGTTATTGGAACTTTAAGTCGATAAAGAATAACAGACATATATTATAAATGGCTTCATCACGTGATATTTACCCCTAAACCAAAACAACCCTTATGAACAGGCCAGAGAACACCACAGAGTATTTGGCAATCTTGAATGTCTGACAGTAAAAAATATTCATATTACTTTGCAAGTTGCTTTATTATGAAAAATGCTGTGTGAGAGAGAGGAGCATTTCCTGTGATATTTCCATTGTTTCTGTTCCTGGGCTGGTCAAAAACTGAAAGAGGTATCTTTACATTCATAATCTTTCCAAACAGCAACTTGAGACTTCAGGCTTATTGATCGCTGCAGTTATTGATATTAAAATTACTCTTGATTTTCGCATAAGTCAAAGAAGAATTTGCCTTACTGATTTTAGAAAGTTTGTTCCTGCCTTCTGCTTTTGTGACTTTAGAGGTAAACCAATGCAATCAATTTTATTGACATTTTCTCTTCTTGCTTCATACAGTCTGTAATTTTTTCTTTCTTCTTGTCTACAGAAGTATAGAAAGCTGTTCGAAGACAGCAAATGTTTCCAGACAAGTCTGAGGCAGAGAAGCAAACAATAGACATCAAAAAATATACAATGTCAGTATGATCATCTCACACTGTCACTCCAGACTTCACTGTACTTCCAGACACTTTTGCAACTGTGCTGACTGACATTATTTCAATACACTTACAAAATCCTTATTAGACCTCCAGCTGTTCTGTGATAGCATAAGTGGGAAGACAGTGACAAAATTGTATCCAGCTTGTTCTATATTAAATATTAATTCCTTTTTTTTTGACAAATATTATTTTTTAAGATCTAATCTTACCAAGAGAGAGGTATGCTGTTCCCAAGGGAGTTACCCTGTGCAGAATGCAGCTACTGAAACCCTTTCCTCTAAGTTGTGCAGTGGATGTGCTTTTGCATTTTCTGCATACCAGTGATGGTAAGTACGACAAGATTTGGTGATAATTTGTCCTAAAACACTGGTCAGACACTTCTACCTTTTGCTGAATTGTTATGCCCTGAAAGAAATAATGGCAGCTACACAGCTTGTAGGCCCAAATCTAAAGGTCACAGATGTCAGCCAGATACTTAAGATTTTCGTCTTCAATTGCAAATCATTGCATAACTGCCGTTTGTGCCTTTGAAAATATGCCCTTAAGTGTTTTGCTGAACCAGAGCCTACACGTGATCTAGCTCACATCATATGGTACAGGGTGAAGTCGATAGCTAAAGGCTTCACAAGATTAAGAAAACAGCTCTTTCCTGATGCACAGCTCTTTTTCTTCGCTGTCTGTAACTTCAGTGAAGACAAAATCTTGCTCGGTCCCAAGAGATAACAGAGATTGAAAATGAAATGAAGAAAATTTTGCAGGACAGCAGAGGGATACCTGTGATCACATTGCTGGCAGGGAATCTCAGGTAACAGCAATAGCTTATCAGAATCAAACAAGTCTTAGTGTTTTCCCAGTCTTGTTTGGGGAAAGAAAACAGAGTTTGTATTAGTCAGTTGTCAGTGACAGATTTTGGTCAATTCCAAAACTGATGAGAAGAAGAACATCACTGCAATGAGAAGAGCTGAGGTTGTGAGATTCCTACAGTCCGTTGCTTTTACCTGTCTCATCAGGTGCTGCAAGCTGGTGGTTTAAGAAGCCCTGGGGACTTTACAAGTTCAGGTATTAAATAGATGTGTATCATTTATGCACAGATAAATGTTGATAACAATATTTATATTACGGAAATACATTTGGTGGAGAAAGAACAGGACTGTAGCAATGAACAAAAATGATCCCAGAGTTTGGAGGCAACCTTTTAGATGTACTTTCACAGTGCAGAGTCCCTCTTCACTGATGCCTATATCCATTGTTGCTAATGTTCTTTTCCTGATCACACAATGACAATCTCATTCTCTTTCACCACATCCTACTTTGAGATCTATTTGACAGTTAAGACCCCTTTCAGATATCCAGCCCATCAAATAGTCACAAATGGCTTGTCTCTGTTTCATAGTAATTATCATACAAAATACTTGAAATTATCATTCCCATACTTGAAATTTTCATGGCTAAAATATCCATATTTTACTTATCTTTTGGTTTAATCTGTAGGGTAAATTCATATAATCGGGACAAACTGTACCTTTCTGTTCTGAATTGCAGATCAAAAGTTGAATGTGAGTGGGATTTTTTCCTTTTTTTTCCCCAGTAAAAAAAAATATATTCAGTGGGTTTTGTCATAGGCTTTGTCATGTCATGTCTAAATAATTATGAGCTTCAAGTTTGGTTACTCAGCTTCAGTTTGTAATTTGGGTTTAGCAGGTGATTTATTTCTTGCAGTTAGTACATGCATCTTACATCATTCATTCAAATTCACCTGAACTTATTAAGATATTGTCCTGGTTTCAGCTGGACTAGAGCTGAATTTCTTCTCAGTAGCTATTACAGTACTGTATTTTGGATTCAGAACAAGAATAGTGTTGATAATACGCTGATGTTTTGGATTTCGCTAAGTCGTGTTTATTTTCTGTCAAGGAACTTTTTCCTGGTCTTGTGAGGTCTGCAAGTGAGGAGGGGATCAAAAGAAAACTAGGAGAGAGGATGGCTAGGACAGGTGTACCAAACTGGCCAAAAAGATATTCCATACCATAGAGTGTGCCCAGTATATAAACTGGGGGAAGTTACTTGAGAAGGGGGCTGAGCTGGACTGAGCAAGAAGAGTCTGGCTCTGGTCAGTGGGTAATGAGGAAATGTATTATGCATCACTTGTTGAGGCTTTCTTTCCTTATATTATTACTACTACTAATAACAATAATTTTATTACTATTATTATCATTAACAATTTTTACTCTATTTTACTTTGTTTTCTATTTTTAAACTGTTCTTATCTCAACCTACAAGTTTTTCTTTGTTTCTCCTCCCCATTCCATGAGGGGAGCAGGGAGAGAGGGGTGTTGAGGGAGCAGCTGCCTGAAGCTTAATTTCCAGCTGGGCTTAAACCACAAGAGATACCAAAAAGTTTCTGAGTAGGACTGCATAGCAAATGTTCAAAGCAGTAAAACACTAACTGTGACTTCTCCTCTTGTTACATTACTGGAAACCATAATAATACAAAATACTATCCCATCAGTGGTCAGCGTTGTGAACATTCCCAGTAGAAGTGTAAAACACCATCTATTATAATTTTCATTGTTATTACATAAGCAAAAAGTGGTGTTTAGTATAAATTCCATTTACATTATGAAGTAAATACATTATTTTTAAAATAATTATATTAATGCTGAATGGGACATACATCAGATGGGAAAAGGGATGGAACTATCCTGTGCTTATTAACAGTAGTTGTTTCAAGGCAGACATTCTTTGGGAATGGCTATTAGCTTCAGCTCCTTAAGAAAGAAAGCAGTCAAAAGATGATGTCAAACTTTCTGAGATATCAATTTCCTTTTGAAATGCCTGCATCTTGCAGTTTTACAATGCAGAACTATGTTTTTCCTCTGGCCAATATATCTCTTAAACACTAGAGGTAATGGAACTCTTTACTGTGATTCTGCAGCCTGGCATATTCTGATGCAATTTTCCAGGCAGACAACCTGTGGAAACATCTGCCCACACATCACACCCGTGCCAAACCTGCCTTTGGCAGATACTTCCCCACTCACACAGCAGAACCAGCTGCTACCAGAGTCCAGGTGCACCAAATCCTCATTCCAGTGAGTGAAAATCAAGGTAAACATGCCTGTTTTGTAAATCTTGCTGGGATTTACACAGAGGGATAACACCAGTATCAAGTTCTTCACCACTGTTAACTCTGGGCATACCTCAGAACACATCAAAGTCAAATAGCAAATAAACAGAAAATTTCTTGGTAAAGAATTAAGCATCTTCTGGATAATGCACTATTGTATTAAGGTGCACATTTTCTACATTTTGGGTTTAGGCATTTGCCTTCTTTTCGTATAGGAAAGTGTGTTGAAAATCCACTTCTTTTATCCTTTAAAAGCCTTAATATAGAAAACATTCTATTGACAATGAAGCCAGTACCTGGAGAAGCAAAAATTTCTCTATACCGCATTAAAGAAAGACAGAAAAGTCAATATCTCACCTTCCTTTTTCTTTTCTTTCTGGAGCTATAGCCTTGTGATATGAAAGTCCTGTGTGGAGGAAAATCTATGCTTTTATCTGAATGTCAGGTATCCTGTTTCTAGCGCAAGGTGATAAGCTACCATGAAGATTTCACTCAGGGTTCTATGCTATAATTTCCTATTGTTTATCACAAATGCTATTGCAAAAAAATGCTTCAAAGTTTGTAATGTTTTCATTATTACACAGTATCGTCACCTGGTCTGCAGAGACATTGGCTCTTTCAGGAAAACACCTGCACAATTTAGTCTTAATTCCATACAAACAGAGGATATAAGCCATAAAGAATGAGTAGCCAACAGATGAACAGCATTTTGCACAATTATGCCCATGCTTTCACTTCAAAATGTTTGTAATTATGTCTTTTTAAACTCAAGAAAGATGTGGAAAAGGTAATAGGGAACT
>NW_005054305.1:12504038-12545637 GCF_000277835.1 Geospiza fortis
AAAAGCATCTTGCAGTGAAATTGCTATTTTATAGGTATGGTATTATTCAATAACAGTAAGAAAAAATAATCAAAATGTCTGTCAGCATGTAACTGCATTGAAAAGCACAGTATAAAAAGCCAAGAATCTCTTTGGATCGCCTTGTCAGTGACTTGAACCTGAGTGCCAGGAGGGGATTCAGCTTCAGATAGCAGCACTGTCATCACGGTATCTTTGTGTGGGTATTTCCACACCAGGTAAACATTCAAGCCCCACCTGCTAACAGATTTCTAGTCAAAGGATTTAGAGGGATCCAACTAAGGTTTCAGCAGACATTAGCATTTGATCAGCTGAATTATTGCCTCAGCTGCATCTGACAGAGAACTACATTTCCCTGCCTAAGCATAACAATCTCATAGTAGTTTTGATGCATTTCAACATTCCCCTGGTTTCTGTTCATCCCTCCAAAGGACACAGTGTTTTTCTCATCCCATACAGAAGGCTCAGCTACTACAGAGAGTTTCAAATGGCATAAGGTGCACATATTTAGAGAACTGCATTTATTTATCCTGCCTTAATGAACTGAAATAGGAATTGTTTTATTCAGCTTAACGTTTCTGCTTCAGTTTGTGCAGACAGGTCTTTCTCTAGTAATCATGAGGGACCTTGGCAGTTAGGTTTTCCCTTAGCTCACAAATATTTAGTCATAAGTATCTTCACTGCAATAAAAGAACAAATTATAGAGTCTTAGAAATATGACTACTATATTTTATAAAGATTTGTTTGAATGCAGGGAGCATTCAAATAAGAGTAATTTCTTTTATACTACTTGTTATTGCAAGTTCATGACTGCATAACAAATATAAGACCAGTGGAGACATTCATTAAAGCACAAAAGAACCAAAAATAATGAATCATACAGCAGAACTACACTATGACTCCTCTGAGGGGTATGTACACATTGACTTCCTTTGATTTGTTTTATTGATTTGTTTTATTCAGAGAAAAATGGTAAAATACATCAAATCAGTGTTGACATCTGACCATTAAGGGGTCTGCATCAGTAATAAAGGATAAAGTCTCATCTCAGATAATTCCCTGAATATATAGCAGAAATAATGAGTTGAACTTGATCTTAGAGTTCAGTATTAGCAACAGGTGTATTCAGTTCAGAACCTGATTGCCCCCAACCTAAGGATGCAGCCAAGGCCTCTCTAGGACTCCGACTCACTTTGATAGTACAGTTCCTGCTTGTAGTACAAGCCAAAAAAATTCAGATGGAATTTTTGATGGGTGAATAATGGTGCTGTAACATATTTACCTTGTGATAGCTCTGATTCCATGGACTGATCACTCTAAGATACTTCTTGATTTTCCTTGAATTCCCTATGTGAGCTGCCCTTCCTTGCTGCGTCACACACTGTGACCTGCACAGTGGCCAGCCCTTTAGTGTGCCTTGGACCTTCTTAGGAGCCAGTCTACTTGTCTCTATCCTTCCTGAGCTGTTTGTAAGGAATAAAAGTCAGGGGAAAAGAACTGTGGGACAGCTGTTAGCTGGCAGTTGCACAGTGTGATACATTTTGAGCATTCTAAATGTACCTGAAAGCTAAATAGAGACACAATAATTCCTGCATGTTTTGTCTGTTTGAATAATTACCTATAATACTATTTTTATTGTTGAGTTGCTAGATTCAATTAGGTACCTACTATATTTCTTTGGCATGGCTTTAAAAACCTTAAGGGTTTTTCTCAGATCCTCTGTACTTCCTAATGAATAGAAATATTGCAGTATAATCACATCTCTCTTATCAGTTGCAATATTAACCTTGGCCACTTTAAAAAAAATGTTTTCATGCTTCTGATATCATGATGCCATATTCCACCAAGGCAAACAAATGAAACTTCAATTATGAAATCTCTGACAAAGCTATAACAAACATGTCATATTATGGAAATTACTCTTCTCTAAAAGTAGTCAGGAACAAACTCCATTCCTTTTTCAAGAACCTGTCAGACTCTTTCATAAGAAATGTTCATACAATGATTCTCTTCTTTATTACATTTCCATATTATCACTGAATACTTTATATTTCATAATTTCTTAACATTATTATAACAGATATGATTGATTGTACGGCAAAGGGACATTAAGAAAGTGACTTGCTTTTTCCTGGGATGTTTTAGGGAAATTCAAGTGTTGAAAAAATTAAAATGAGCTATCAGAAGAAAAAAACTGCTTTAAAGGCTCCAAGAGCACTTGAATTTAATTGCTTTGACCAGTTGTGTACTCAGTAAAAAATACTGAGTCAGAATTTTCTATTTTGATACTTAGACAATTCTGAAACACAATGGTTAGTAGCATATATGCCTATACTTCTTTTTTAAACTAAATAAGAGGGGGTTTTTTAAATATTTTTTGCCTCTCTGGAACCCCAGTGCCAGCGATGTCCTCTCGATGTCCTCTCTAATGCTGATTTTTTGATTCATTTTAACAAGTGATTTTTTTTTGTCCTATTTCATGTTGTCTGTCATTTCTCCATTACACAGTGCCAGTTACACAGTAACATATTTTCATGCCAATATAGTTTTCAGATGCAAATAGGCTGATTACAGATTAGGTGCAGAAAGGATGCCTTTTGGGAAATGCACAAACTTCTCACTGTCTTTTCATCAAAGCTATTAGTCTTTCAATTAGCCCAAGAGTGACAATCCCTGAGCATCACACTAACTTTCTATTCTTTTGCATTTCTATTTATCATTTTAATTTCACTTCAATTCACTTGAAATATGAACAGTTGGGGTTTTTTTAAATTCAGTGCATATGCTTCACTTCTTGGTTTTCTCAAACTATGCTAGCTGTTTTGCAAGGAAAAGAGTCAACGATGTTGATGCCACCTTACTTTTCCCTGCCTGTGTATTTGCTAGAAATTCCACACCAGATTTTTTCATATTTCTCTCTGTACAAGAATTGTGAAAAGCACGTGCAGCATTTATTTTCCCATCTAAAAATGTATAACATCTATGGGGCAACTCTACCAAATTGTAGAGATAAAAAATAGAATAAGGAGAGGATACCTTGTTTTCAGTTCCTTTTACTCCAGTGTAGCAGATAAAAATAAGGTGGCAATGATTTATGGCCTCATACTGTAGCACTGCTTCTCTATGCTGCATATTGACTATATTTAAAGTCTTGTTGCTGGTAGGAATGGAAAACATCTGTTTGGAAAAAAAAAGAAGTGGCTAGATTATTCACTAATGTCCATTTGTTTTGCTTTTTTTCACGTGTTCTTGTCCTGTGATGATCACTGTGTTATCCTGGTCTATGTTAAGCCTGGATAACACAGTTAATGTTAAGCCTGAAAATCACAAGTGTCCCTTGCTCTTCAGTCAGAACTCCTGAGAAGAATTAGATTATCTGCTTGATCATCTTTTCTCTCTAAAAAAAATGTTACAATAGTTATGTTGGTATTTTAGAAAGATGGAAGTTCAAAAAGTGTGGTGTGCACTTAGAGCGGACTATGACCATGTTTGACATCTGTTAGGTCTCAGGTGAGGTCATTAGTTTGTGAACAGGTTACGTGATGATCTGCGGACAGGAACATTGCGTTCTCCAGGATTTACGTTGTGTCTTTTGCTTCATACAAGCAAGAATGGAATTAGGGACTGTTTCCTTCCTTATTCTGTCATAAATCTTTTATCTTAAGAGACAGAAAGTAGTGCTTTCAGATCTATTAATATCATCACAAATCTTGCTGACATGCACATTAAAATATTCTCGTGGTCTTGTGTTGCAATATTCTGAAGTCTGCAAAAGAATTTCCATTACCTTCAAATTTAGTGGGTGAAGCCTAAATTACTAAAATTGTTCTTTTGTGTCTACTTCTGCACAAGAGAAAGAGAACCAGTAGATAAGGAAAGTTAAATGATAGTGATATAAATATAAATAAAGTGTTATCATAGGCATGAGAAGAATACTTCAGGATAAAGAAAGAAGAAACAGAGAGGAAGAAACAAATTTGAGGTAAGGTAGTGTAGGTGATTCAAGAGAAAACATCAAGGGATGGAGGAATAATTTGAGATGGAAGATAGTGCAAAGAAGCTCTGGAAAGAAAAAGAATGTTAAGACAAATCTGCAAGCAGTGGAGAAGGTGTCTGTGTTGTTGAGCATACACTCAAATTTGCAGTGAAAACTTCATATCAGTACAATGTAATCAAAAGCAATGATTCAAAACAAAGTTCATAGGAACATCCTCAGTGGCTATACTTGGCCATCAAACATAAACCACCATTTTATAACCAGAGAACCTGAGATAGGAATATTTATATTCAAGACTATATCTGGAAAATATAGTGTATAAAAAGAAAACAGAAAAAGAGCATCTTATCATTCCTTTATTATGTCAGGATCTGAAACATTAAATTAATTAGCTTGCTTATATTAATTTAAATTTATTTATTATGGCAAAATTTTATTTAACAAACATCCAGACAAGGATGTTTTCTTGGTCAGACAAAATTCCAGCATTCTCCATCTGAATTAAATTGACTAAATTCAAGGAGAAAATAAAAGAAAATGATAAGAGTAAAAACAATTGAAAATGAAGATTGAAAGACATATAGGAAAGAGAATATATCATTAGACAAGAACTCAGAGACAGGAGTTCACACATTATAATACACATACTCTTTTAATAGAGAATGGATTTTTGACCAGTCACACAGTTTCAATTCTATATGGAGGAAAAGGGGAGAATAGCAAACTGGGCACATCTATCTCTCCAGCTGGTAGATAGAAAGGCTGTAATGACTCTGCAAATTCAGGAGTCCTCTAGGGTTAATTGCCAAGCATTTTCCTTTTGACAGATTATGGGTAGTAAAAACCAGCTAAATATTGCTGTGATATAAATACCAGTTATGTATTGCTATTCTGTAAAAAAAAAAAAGTGTGATTAACTTTCCAAGCAGCTTCAAATCTCTTAAAAACTTATAACAGTTTCATGCTTTAAATCAGAAAATAAAGACTCTAAGAGTGATGGTCTATCTTCCACAAAACTATTCAGCCTTTCCCCATTATCTGTTTCAATTCCCAGGTAGCCTTTTTTTAGAAGGGTGAATAGAATTTTCATATCAACTTGCATTGGTGACCCATGTAATTGCCTTAGTCTTATGCTACATGAAAATCCATCTTTTGAGCTGTGTGATGACAGAAAGGCAGCTTTGTTTCCCACCATTGCAAGCAACCTTTATTAGAAAGAAATCACTAGCAGCTATTCTGCTAGTGATTCTGATTTAATCAGCCAAAAAAAAAAGGAATGAGAAACACCAATTTTAAACTGCCTCTTTTTCAATAAAACAGTTTTATTATCAGCTCTGAAATGGACGTGTCTTCACTCCTATTAAAGTTTGATAAAATACAGTCTTATTGACCTGAACAAAGCTTTTGCTGTTTTTCCTGTTCATCTTTTATAGTGATATCTGTAGAGAGCATTAAGGCCTTTTTATATTTTTAAATGAAAACTTTTCCTACAGATAACCTATCAGCACTCCACCTATCTGCATGACTTGTCCATATAGTCACATTATTTTAATATATTCAATACATTTGCATATTGATTTATATGATGTGAAAGACAAGATCTTTATTCATTTGCTCTTTACAAGTAGGAAAGCATCCCCAAAGAGGAGCATTCCTTGAGACCATCAACAGCATTAATTCAGTGCACTGGAGTCCTTGGACCTGGTATCCTGGAACACCATTGCCTATCAATTTTCTGAGGATTCTCTTGACACCAGGAGAGCTGTTATATTTAGATGCTTATCTGCTTTTGACTGCAGTGCAGTGCTTGCGAAGGTGTCTTTCATTTTGAGGCTTAACACATTAAATATCACCTGATCTGAAGATGTTTGAGGGTGTAGAGCCTCTGGCATAGAATAAATGTCTTGTCTAAAAATAGCGTTACATTTCTGCATAGCCCTTCATTTTGTGTAGCTCTACTTTGTACATAAATTAAGGCACAAAGAGAAACTAAAGGTCTGTCTTCACACTGACAGAGGGAAGAAATCTCAAAGCCTAAAAAGAAGATTCTCTGACATTCCTACTCAAAATCTCCCTAGTATGTCCAAATACTGCATTGAATAGCAGAAGCCCTTCAAAGGCCTCTAGATGGAAAACAGAAAAAATGAAAGCTGTAGTGTCATGCTGAATCACAGATATAACAGCACAGATTAAAGCTGCAATAACTCACTGAATATTCACTTTGATTATGTGGGGTTTAAATAAGGCCTTTAAACCAAGATCCCTCTGTGACTAGATCTTTAGTGTACACCCACTTAATCTCTTAAATTACTATTTCCTAACATTTTAGGAAATAATAGATCACTAGAATAAAATTACTAGTCTGGTAGATTAAAGGAGAAGAGCCAAGTAACCATAACCACCATGGGCTGTGCTGAATAATACTGTGAGTTAGCAATGACAAAGCACTAGACAAGAACAGCCTGTGTGCCTATGTCATATGAATATCCCCCAAATAAGGAAATTTGTCACTTGAATGTCTTACCCCTTGCAGTCCTTTTCAAATCAGAAAAGCTTTCTCTTACCCATATCTGAAAATATCATCCACCTATGCTTTTTAACACTAAAAATTTGAGCTGGATATTCATAAAAAAATACTTAATAATATTCTATGCTATGAAAACATCATTTGCAAATTGTCCATAGCTACCAGTCCAGTTCCCCTAAAGCACTCTCTGGTAAGGAGCCTATTCCCTGCATACCCACATAGAACAGCTTATCCTTGTTTTATGTACAGCTAAATTTTTAACTTCAAGTTGTGGTCATTCAACAGTGGAAGAGGAGAAAATTTAGCAAGACCATAATGCCCTGAAGCTGTAGGATGAGCATCTGACTGGCTCATCAAAGTTGACTTGGGCCATCACAGCAATGCAGAAACACAGGGTTAAAGTTAAGATTTCGTCACAATATAGTCCTGATGTCTTACCATGACTATTAAAGAAATGAGGATTTTCTTCTCTTCTAGTCTATTCTGTGTTCTTTCCTTTGGTAGCACTGGAGCTATTGAAATGCTAATCATAACTTTTTCATTCCACATTAAGAAGAGAGAGTAAAGCATTAAAAATATTTAGGAGTTTCATTCCTATGATTTCAGTGGTTTTCCTGTATTGAGGGCAGGAAGACTATGAGAGAGAAAATGAAAAAGGAAGAGAAGGGAAAGGGGAATATAGGGAAATCTCTCTACTACTGAAGGATTGGAAAGGCAGTTACTTCCTCCAGATGCTGTTTTTAAAGATGTTGCTTATAAAATATAGGACAAAATATTATTGCAAAAATCTTACATATAGAACAATCTTGAGATTCTAGCCTTTGAGGTATTTCCAATCAAATGCCTTGGTGAGTCATGAATTAATTGAAAAGATAAAACTAGCAATACAGTCCTAAAAATTATAGTTATACAGCAGAAATTCCCAGCTTGGTAGGAAACAGATAATTTAATGAATTACCATCATCCTACCCTACTTTCCTTTTCAGTATTACTATTTGTAGTAGTGGATAGGATCAAGGTGGAAATTACTTTTCCAAATCACCCTCTTTTTAATTTTTTCCCAAATTTATGACATCTGTGTTCTTGGCTCATTTATAATGAAGACCATGAACATATCCCTCTCAAGCATGTATATTTTTCATTAATTTGTCATACCAGAATGTACACATCAAGGAATGTTTCTCACAACAGAATTATTTTCACTCTATTTGGGGAAGCAGGCTTTTTTGTTGCTCTTTTTGTTGGCTTTTTTTCCCCCTTGAAATCAGCTCTAATTTCTTCCAGTTGTTTGTTATACTAATAGAGAAAAGTAAAAATTCAGCAAAGCAAAATAAAATTAATTTATATTTTATCTGTTTTAACTGCTTTACAACAATTTCAACAATTGCTACATACTTTGTGAAGTCTGTAAATTCCAGTTTAGCCCTTTTATAATCGCTAAAGCCACAGGCAATGTGTATGCAAAATGTGATGGAATTATGAGGTAGAAAAATCTGACAAAACTGCAAAGATAATGTGGCCGCTCTGCTGCTGCTTTTCTATGATTTCTATCCCCTTTTCCATCCTCCACCCTTTATCTCAAAATGTAAACTGCATAGATAATGTGTAATAAAAACCAATGGTACCAATACTGGCTGATGTCTTCAGGAAGGCATGACAAAAGAAAATTTGCTTACCAAGAGAGGAATAATAAACCCAACATGAATTTGTATTTCAGACATTATTTTGTAATATGATGAAAAATGCGCTGGTATGTACAGTTTTACAGTAAAAAAAAACCCAGAAGACAAATTTTGTAGGGCTAGAATAATTTTTTAGCAACCATGTAACTGTCACAAATCAATTCTTGACTCTCTAGGATAATGTCAAAATTGTACAATTGATTTGATTGGTGCTACTCATACTAGTCAGGATGATATGCTTATAAAGTGTATATAAAGTTAAGAATACTGTATATAAAGGTAAGAATGACATCCAGCAATAATCTCTTTATTTTGCATTGAATTGTGTCAGCGTCTATGAGCCTCTATAATTCTAGAGACTTATTTATTGTATTATTTTAATGTAAAATGCTTGAACAATTCCGACAGTGTTCGTGTGCAGTGGTTTCACATTTTCTGCGCTTCCTAAATCTAGCCAAGACCTTACATACACAGTATCCATCGATCTATTTAATTAGGAAGCAAAGAAATCACATCTCCAGTATGCAATGCTAAGCGTCTTTATGAAAAAAAATCTTTCAAGAATTAGAATAAAGATGAAAGGAATACCCAGACATTAAAGCTTAGGGTACCTCAGGGCAAGTTAAATACATTAAGTGGGCACTTACAGCAATTAAGTTTAAAATTAACTTTTGATATAAATCAGCAGAGGTCTATCTGATCAAACCCTTGGATGAGACTTTATGATAACTAGGATGTAATCTCTACAGTCTATTGCAAATCATAATGCCAAGCACTGCAGAGCTACAATTAGCCTACATAGATAAACAGAAGTTTTATCTCAATATTTTGATGATTTAAGGAATATTACAGACACCCACATTTCACAGAACAAGTGGTTATACACTATGTAATACTGGTTAGGCTTCTTTAACTACAAGCAATTTTATTGAACTCTGCAAGAAAAGCAGTTGGTAGGACCATGAGACATCAGTGTGTGCTTGAACAGAATCAGTAATGTCTTGCAAAATAAAATTAAAGTAGATGTGTATGGTAAACATGAAAACATGAGTTCATAATCAAAACACTAGAAATTACAAATTCCAAGGTTTTGGAGGACTTTAGATTTTCACTTTAGAGACAGATGCTAATTTTCTTCATTCTGTAATGCACCTTACCTCACACAGAGGAGCAAATACAAAGCACTAAGGAAGATGTTCCTGGATATGTGCTAAAACCCACCTCTCAAAACCCCACGTTAAAACCCATTTCTCAAACACATTTAGAAATGAAAGCCAAAGGTGGACAGATGTGAACAGAGTGTACTGTGCCCTTTATGATAGCAGCCTTCTTGATGCAACAGACAGAATCTGGTTAGCTTTCCTACCCATTGGTAGGAAATGTGGATGAAATGGCTTGTGAGACAAAATGATTTTGGTGGAATTAGTGTTTGGCACTAGACATCATGGGGAGAAAAGGAGATGAGACAAAATCTGTCCCAAGACTATCAAAGTTTCCAACTCATGTAAGAACCTTGTAATCATACTGGATTTTTAAAAATTATCCCTTCTGAGACACCAAATACCCATTTGAAGCACACCAATATATCAATCTGAGCCACACTTTTGTATAAACTGGGAATGATATTTGAAACCTGCCTTTCCATATCTGAATTTTGAACTGATTGGAAGTTGACATTTTTTTGTGTAATTCCTATCATTATGTAAAGTGAAATGTGACTTCATCTGCAAAAATGCTTTGAAATGTGTCTAGAGATAAACTGAGAGACACTGGTCTTCTGTGGCAGTGGTTTCAAATACCTGATAGTGAAGGGCTAATTGTCAGTGAAAAAACAACTACTTTGTGCATTTTTTTTTTAATCAAACCCAAATTTTATACTGGGATAACAGCTGTTGCCAAACAGAATGGATAGAGCAGTTACCAAAAACAAACAGTTACCAAACAGAAATGGTAGCATCTCTTCATGAATATATTCATCCTTCAATATAATTTCAGCCTAATTAAAAAATACCACAAACTAAAGTGCATAGTTAATTACAGGACTTACTTTTACAAATGTCACGTTGTTAATTTTTTTTCTTAGAAAAAAAAAGTGCACTGAAAAGATAGTTCCTAATGTTATTTTGCTTTTGTAGACCTGGCCAAAAGCCAAATTTGAATGGGTATGCTTTATATGTAAAACTTATCATGCAGTTCTAATTAAAATCTACTGAAGCTTTCAGCTTCATTTAGGAGAGTTCATGTTCTGAATGTTTTTTATTTTCTTTTGGTTGCATTAAATGTCAGGAGAAGCTATCACACTTTCTTAAATTAAATAAGATGGACTAATTTTTAAAACGTTGGGAAGCAAAACCCCACATTTTGTTTCTTATGGACAAAAATCTCACAGGAATTTTAGTGACAGAAGTTCTGCCTTCAGCAAATATTCAATATCAGCATGTGGAGAAATAAAAAAATATTCAAAAAAGACAGTATTTAATTATTTATTTTCATTGATAAAATATATGTTTTCACATATAAGTACATCTCACTGGGATTTATACTGAATGTAGCTGACTTAACCACATGTACAAAGCACCTAAATCTGTTTCTCTCTTTTAGTGTATTAATTTAAAATGCTATTTAAGTGTGTGCCACTGCTGAAGTGGTTAACTCTGGGCAGTTTTTCTAAGAAATGCATTTTCTACGAAATCTCCTCATTCCAGTAGGTAAACATCAACTGGCAAGACAGCAGATATTTACAGGTATAGACCATTTCTATTGTCTTCTGTCTATATTATATGTATTGAGCCTGTGCATCTATGGTATATAATTTATATTAAGATAATTAATAGTTAGAGAGTAATAAAAAGCAATGAAAAATAGAATAAAAAATAAATAATACTACAAAGATTATAGCAAGGAAGATAGATATAGATATAAATTATATAGAATTATATAGATAGAGATAATAAGGAAACAGTAATTTTCTTTGTGCCCTATGGAAAGAGTAAGTGAATTGGCCAGACAACACAAACTGAACTACCATCAGCAGTGCTGATAAAGCCTGTCTCCATCCCTTCTTTACCTCTGAGCCACTGTCTGGCCCATGGCAGGCTTGCAGTTAATGGCACGCAGCTCAGAGCCATGCAAGGCACACAGGAGAACCCTTCAGAAGAGCTCATAGCTAACGTTAATCACCATTGGCAATCTAGTGCATGCTTTGTGGGTATTTTACGATTTACCAGGTAAAAAATCCCTAAAAATAGCTTTCTTTCACCTGTACTTGAGTAAGACATCCTGATGCATCCTGATCTCAAGAGATCACAATGGACTGGTGACACATGTGAAAGCTGGAATCTCTCAGGCTATACCCAGGCAAACACCTCTGTGTGGTGCCTGCACCTCCAGACCCTGAAGTACCACTGCAGGCTGTAGTGCACCTCAGCACCAGGAATGTCACCAGGGATAGAAAGCACAGGATACAAAATAGTCACTATATTGGATTTCGAGAGAATTACAGAAAAAATATAGCAGTTAATTCTTAAAATTGTTCCACTGCCTGGGAAAGTAAAGGGATCTAAGGAATGAGCTAAAATAGTCATGGCATTGGTAGTGTCAAAAAAAGTTCTGCCAGCCTGAGTCTCAGTGCAACTTCTCCTTGAAGCTGATCTTGTTTAAATATGTATTAATGATGCAATTAGGTTTTAATAGCGGTAAGTAGGAGCAGACTGTGAAGTTTGCCGATGATATAAGACCGAGAGTGCTCTAATAAACGAAAATTTCAGGACACCATGCAGAAAGACCTGAGTGATCTTTCAGAATGGAGAAATAGGACAGGGAATAAACATGAGAACTGATAATAAGTATTTCTACTATAGGTTAAGAATTGGAAATGACTGAAAAGTCATGACTGTTGACATATTAATATAGTATAACACTAAAATATGCAAATGTGATCTTTGAATGAGTCAGGAAGGTCTTTCCAGGAGGTATGAAGTAAATGTTTGACCCTTTCTACTCCCACCACTTTACTCTGGTGATCCATATTTAAAACAGTTGGATTCAAACTGAAACAAGTCCAAGCAGGCTATATGAAAAGACTATAATTCAAAGATAGAAGAGTCATTACATTTTTTACTATAGCAAACCTCTGGCTGCAAGGGAATATGCTAATATTGATAAGTAAATCCTAACATTAAACACTAAAGTGGTAAAGAAATTCTTTAAAGGATAATATTGTCCCAGAAATATATATATATATGTTTCCAGCCTACATGTAGGCTGGAAATCAGAAGAATGTGCCTTAAAAAAGAGACTTTTGAAACAGTTTTCATTAACAAGCAATGGAAACAGAAACATAACCCCTTCTGAAATCTATAAAGAAGATTACCACTTTTTACAGATTGTCATACCAAGAGATTGGACACAATAATGTGGGAAGAGCCTTATTACCCCACTATATTTGTACAATATTTAAACTACACCCTTAAACTTTAGCATTAGATTTGTAATGATCAGCTTTATTCTTCTAGTATAAATGCACTCTGTAATCAGAGTAAAGGTCAGTTTTCCCAGAGTAAGGATTCCCTTGGCATCAGCAGTGTAAAGATTCCCTTAGCACCAGCAGTGAATAATGAATTTCTCCAATATCTATAAACTGAATCAAATCTCCTAAATTCTTATCCATTGGATATTTTGGATAAGATTGTCCCACATGATCAAAACAAGAAAAAAAACATCTCAGAGGTTTTAGTGTCTACAGTACAGAATCATTTGACTTCAAGAAAGTCCTAGTCCTGCACTGTGAAGGCAAAAGTCAGACCACAGCTCTGGGGAATGGTGTTTCATCTTAGCAGAAACATCAGAAATATAGTTTCTGCAATACTCTTTTTACAACAGGAGTTGCAACAGGAGCAGCTTTTATTTGCTCAACATCTTTGGGTAAAACTGGCTCTGCTTACAATTAAATGTTTCCTTCTTCCCTCTAGCTAACGATTTTTCATCTTTGCTGTTGAAAATGAAACTCAAATGTTTATTTCAACTGGGCTGTTACTGGTATGACTTTATTTCAGAGAAAATCCTTCTTGATTTACATCTAGAATCCAAAGGGAATTTTGCCTTTTAATACAAAGAGGGAAGATTATATTTCAAAGATATTCATCCATTTTACTCCAGCTGAAGTCAATTTGAGTGTGTGGGAGTTTGGAGGCTTTGGCAAATTAAGCCCTTACACAGCAGCCATGTTAATGATGGTGAGTCAGAAGGGAACCCATACCACACTCCCACAACTGCATCAGCTCCTGCTTCTATCATCCGGATGTGGAACACATTTACTTTTTTTCACTGAATTCAAATGTGACTGAATATAGAGCAGATCTGCTGAATAAGAAGGTGCAATTTTCCATAATGCCTTTTCAAAACTGAATAAAGGTCAAAATCTGTTTGACTTACATTGCATGAAATTAATTCACATGAGATAATTTAGGACAGAATTCAGCCCCAAGCTCCTGTAAGACTACAATTACAGATGGCCTTTTCAAACAAAAGAACACGATACAATGTCTCTCACGTATGTCTTATAAAACTTTTCCAAATTAAATTAATGTTAGATACTAAATAGTTATTGCAGAGGATCACAAAAACTAATAATTCCATTATAATAGGGATAAAATAAATGAACTAACTTGAGACAAGATTTAAAGCTTAGGTACCTTTCATGGACTACTCCCAGTTAGAGAGAGCTTCATGAATACAGTTAATGAGGCATTGCATAAAAGTCATCCTGGAGAGATATGATGGTCAACAAATATCTAGCATCAACCTAAGGATGTCCTCATTAGAACTGATTTGTTTCAGCCTGAATGGGCCATTCCAAAGCCTGCTGATTACTTTAACATAGAGGGCTGGTATGCTCCTCATTTCCTGAGAATTCTCTCTGCTCCCAGCATGCTCACAGTAACACTTATATTGTGATGGCTTAAGTCCAGATTGTGAATGATGTATAACAGAAGGAGCAATCAAATTCCCCTAAAACCATTTAAGTCACATTTTCATTGTTAGTTTGTGGCACAATACTCCTGTGACCAATAATTCTACCTGCTAGGAACACATAACAGTAATACTGAGAGATTGGTTAAAAATTAATTTCTACTGGGCTACTTCAATTAGTCAGCACAACTGTAGAACTAACAGATGTTCCATACTGTAATGCAGTCTCATGGAACAAGTGTATGACACAGCTACACTGATCTTCTCTTTACTACCTTTCCTATTTACTACCAGACTACAGGCAGAATATAAGATCAAATGAAATTATGAGTCTTTAGAGTTAGCAGCTGGACATGGCAGAAAATATTAGTAAGCTCTCTTGCCCTTAGAAGACCACCACGTGGAAGAAAATCAATTATTATAAAGTTTTGGATGATTTCCCAGATATACTGCAAAAATTGATAAACACTTGAAAATTTTTCAACCAAAAGAGGACAGGTGTCAGAGGAAAGAGGAGACTTATTGAAGCACTTATATCCTACTTTACAGCAGTGCATCATCACAGTGCTGGCTGACCTGAAACCATGGCACTGCTCAATGTCTATCACTATATATAAATTCATCAATTCTGAGGCCAGAAGCAGCCTCTGCAAACACAAAGTCTTACTTCCTATTGAAAACAGGACATAGGATGCCCAGGATGCAGTATGAGCTGTTCAAACCCAGCTACAGAAAACCTTTTCAACTTTTTCCTGTTTGGAAAACACCCACAACTTTCTTTAGATGTGAATTTTCCTCATTTTAACATCTTGCCCTCAGACCATATCAATAACTTTTAGTTTCAGACTTCTGCTTCCCATGTAAATGCTTTAGCTTGCAAACCTTTCATTCTTTGAATAATAATAATTAGTTACTTGATAAATTTAACTAGATTAAAAGAGATTAAGCTGTAAGAGTTATGTACTGTAGGTTTTATTTCCCAATAGGATAATCCCAAGGATTATAATGTAACCTCTCTAAACTATTTGTGTGTCTGTAGCAGCAGATGTGAACATATTACTGCTCTGAAGTAGAAATATTCAAAGGTGACATAGCTTCCTTCCTTCTGTACAAATACTGAGAGCAATAACATCACAGCTCATGCTCATCTGAACTTTGGCTCCTTGGAATTGAAAAGTTTTCCTGCTTTATATGAAATAATATTTTTTCATGCTAGGCCAATGACTTTAGGCTTAGCTGTATATAAATTCAGCTGTTTGTTTGCATCTAACTTGTCAGATAGTCTTGATCAACTGGCACCAAAATTTTCCCTTTTATTATTCACTACACTCTCAACATTTTTCATCTGCAACTCTATCAGTATCATTGTGTATTTTCTTCCAAGAACTGAAAAGAAATATTAAATATAATAGAGTCAAATACTGATGCCGATGGCACTTGTAGGCAAATATCTGAAGAATGATTCTTCATTTATAGTAATATTTTAAGACCCTTCACTTACCCAGGTTTTAATCACTTCAGTGTGTACCATGCTGATTTTATTTCTTAATCAACATGTCATGTGCTACCAAATGAAATCCCTTATAGAAGACTAAGTATGTTCCATCAGTTTTATTACCTTTACAAACAAAACAGGATTGCAGCATCTGTTTCATTATTCTGCCTGAGATCATTATCAGGCTGACAAATCTATAATTATACTTTTTTCTTGTTTACATTGGAATGGAATAGAATCTCCTATTTACATCTGGCACTACACAAATGCTTTGAAGGTTGAAAATTCACACTGAAAATCAAGCCTAACAGTTGGATGTTATCATCAGACAGCTCTGTTAAAAGTCTTGCATGAAGATTGTCTGGATTTGCTCCTTTAAGCAAATGTCTGGTTTTATTAGTCCTGGTTTAACGCATATCTCTGTTTTTTTTGAACTGAAGTATTTTTACCCTTATGCCATACCTGATTCAACAGCTGCAATATTGATATGGGGCTGCATGGTATTGCAGCCTCTTCCTTATGACAAGACAGAGGATATGTCTCAGATGTGGTCTTGAAGGGCAAATGCCCCTCCTGGTAGCCATCACTGTGCTCTGATATGCTATATCATCTGGCTTTTTTGTAAAGCAGGAACTGTAGTATTTTATTTAATAAATATTTTCCTCTTCTATATTATTATTGAAATGTTCTTATGAAGATCAGGCTTTAGACCAGTGCTAGACCAGAATACCCTTGTCATTATCTTTATCAAAACATCCTTTGTGTTTTACTGACATTTCTCAGTACCCTTTTGTCCTTCTGCCATTATTGCTCTGTATATCATAGTTTTCTTTGCAATCTCTGGTTTGAGCTGGCCAAATCTATTTTTTAAAATTCACCTTTGAAAGACAGTGATAAGAGAGGTATGCTTCTGTAGATGTGTTTAGTATAGAGCAATATAAAGTTCAACAGAAAATATCACATTGGCTGAGACAGAAATTGTTTTTTCCCACTAAAATAACCACATAATCTCTATCTATGCCTGCATTAGATATGACTTAATTAAATGTCAACATTATGTAAAACATTAATTTTCCTTTAAAATGTCAGAAAATATACCAGCACAACACATAAAATATTTTTCACTTTTAAATGTTAATGTAATGAAAATTTTTGTCTTCTAAGAATTATATTCATATGGGAATTTTTTTAAAAAGTTAAAAAGCCAAAATATGGTCAAAACCTTTCAATTACACTAAAAAAGAAACTCTGTATAAGCTGAAATTAATATTCAGAATGTTTTGGCTTTGTATTTCACCCAAAATACTCATACATACACTCACACAAACAGGATCAGGCATATAGTCATTGAGAAAAATTAGTCTTGAATCCTGACCTTGCAATGGACTTGAAGATTTGGATTCTTGTGGCTCATATTTCAATAAGCTGGACTCTAGAAACAGAAAAAACTGCCAACGGAGAATTTGGTACAGAATTAAAACAGTCATTTTCAATCTTAAAACTCTATTATCTACTCATTTATTGATTAAAAATTCATCCTCATTTCTGTAGTAATTGTCTTCAAACTCTCTTCCTTTATAAAATACAATTCTTTGTACTATTCTCAATCAGTCTGTTTGCCAAAGGTCCTGAGACATCTCAGGGAAGTTTCTGCAAGCAGAGCTTTAAAACTTCATGATTACTTAGATACTGTGAAATAATCTAACTTGTCCGATATTAATATTTATTTTGTGCAGTTTGTAATCTTTCTGTCTCCTTTTCTCTGAACACTTGCTGTGAACCACACATGAAAAGGGATGTTGTTTACACTGTAACCTGACTATCAGCCAGATCTGTACCCATTTTATGTAAGCACAAATTTTGCTCCTTATCCTAGTGTTGTGGTTTAACACAGCTTGGTTTTTAGTGAATGAGAAAATCCATCAGTTATGGAAGTGATTCTCTGTGAGGACTGCTAACAGCTTCCTCCAGGCCCAACAGGACCAATCATGTGGCTACAAACAGAGGCAGCCCTGAACAGAAAGCAGCTCCACAGATGGGATTGAACCCAGCAGGGGCCAGAAAACAGCCATGCAGCCAGAGAGGCCACTGCCTGGCAGAGATCACATCACCATCCACAGGCCTGGGTGAGATATTAACTCCTTCTGTGCGCAGATGAAACTTGCAGACATGAATCCTCTCTTGAGTGCAGGAAAAGGAGAGGGTGAAGACATATGAAGAAAGCAACATAGACACATGGAGGTCAATGAGGAAGGACTCAAATCCCAGATGGGAGGAGAATGAGGAGATGCCTTAGTCTTGGGCTGAAATTCTCTTGTAAGGCTATGATGAAGATATAATTGATACATAAGACTTTTTTTTTCCTGTAACTCATGGAATGCACTGGGGGAATGTAGCATTCTAACCACAGCCATGAGCAGAGGCACCAGTGTTGAAGCAAGCAGATGTTGAAGTAGCTGTGATCCAGTGAGAAGCTTGAACAGAGAGAGATGAGAAACTTTTCCCCAGGGACGGAAGAAGAAAACCTCTGTTCCCTGTTTCCTCCCTATTCTCTGACATAAAAAAGAGAACTTTCATTTCTAGACTAGAACAGTTCATCCTTAAAATTGTACTCCATTAAGGGGAAATGACCCATGGTGGTAGCTGTGGGAAGACTACCAAACTGTGGGAGGAGCTTCACAATTGCAGATTTCCAGACAACTGCTATTTGTGAAAATTAAAATCACAAGAGAACTGTTCCTTATGGAAAAGTCTCCACGGCATGGCAGGAGAGACTCCTCTCCCTAAGTGAACTGAAGAAAGGTTATTTTAGAAGTGGTAAACTGACTGAAAGTACCAAAGTTTGTCTCAAAGTTACCAGTGGGAAAGGAAAGTAGTGTTGGGGGGAGAAGTGTTCTGAAGGTTTTTGTAGCTGCAACTCTCTTCATAGAGAGCAGGCAGGCACAACTTCCCAGGAATATTTCCTGGGAATCGCAGCAAGGAACCTCAGAGAAAGAGAAAACAATTCTTATCTCTATTCTCTGCTCCTGTTGTTTTTGCACATGTGGAATGTGTAAGGAAGATTGTTTACCTGAAGGGATTTGGTAATTGGATTCTGGTGATAGCTGTTTATATTAATTGGCCTATTAGGTCCAAGCTGTATCCTGGCTGTCTCAAAACAGTCAGGGGTTTTTCTTTAGTATTCTTTGGTATAGTATCTTGTTAATATAGTATAGTATTAATATAATATAGTATAGTTTTAATAAAGCAATTGTTCAGCACTTCTGAATCATGGAGTCAGATGCCAATCATTTCCAAGCATCAGAGGCACCCTGCATTCGATAGTTTTTTTCTGATTCTTATTTATTCTTCTTTTAGTTCTGTTAATAAAGTTTTTCTTTATATTCTTCAAAGTTTTGAGCCTGCTTTTGCCCTTCTCCTAATCCTTATCTTGCAGCAGAAAATGAGTAAATAATTCTAGCGGGTGCACTGGCATCAGGCCAGCGCTCAACCCACCTCATTAATTGGGGGGGGTAGGGAAAAGGCAGAATAGTGGCCTGTTGCTGCACTGCTTGCCTTACACACTCAGGAGAGGCAACTTTATTTTTGCTCAAACATGCTACACCTTTCCAGCTCTGAATTACTATCCAATGTATTTGATTTATAATAGGAAACAATGTTCACTTTTCAAGTCACCTAGGAACAGATGTGGCAGGGTACAGTGGAGTGAAAAAAAAAATAGCACAGGGTTCCCTTCAAGTTGCTAAGGAGGCTACATACGAAATCACTGCCATAGTGAGTGTTTTGCTTATGAGAACCTAACACTGTTGTGAAGATCAGTGTAACCTGACATGCACGAGTAAAGCAGCACTGCCAACAATAATCCTAAAATCCCAAAGCTGATAGCCTTCATTTATGGTGTATTTATTGGTAAAGATAAGAGTAGAAATCTTCAACTCAACTACAACTCAAAATGTATTTCTCACTTTGGCCACACCATGTCTGGCCTGCTTGAAAGCAGCTCTGCAGAGAAGGACCTGGGAGTCCTGGTGGACAACAAGCTGTCCATGAGCCAGCAGTGTGTCCTTGTGGCCAAGAAGGCCAAAGGTGTCCTGGGATGCATTAGGAAGAGCATTTCCAGCAGGTCAAGGGAGGTGATCCTTCCCCTCAGCCCTGGAGAGGCCACATCTGGAGAGCTGTGTCCAGTTCTGGCCTCTCCAGATGCAGACACAGTCCCTGGACTGGGTCCAATGGAGGGCAACAAAGACAATTAAAGGCCTGAAGTATGTCTGTTATGCGGAGAGGCTGAGGGAGCTGGGCCTCTTCAGCCTCAAGAAAAGATGACTGAGAGGGGACCCCATCACTGTCTGTCAGTATCTGAAGGGACTGTGCCAAGGGGATGAAACCAGGCTCTCCCTGGTGGTGACAAGCAATAGGACAAGAGGCAATGGGCAGAAACTGATGCACAGGAAATTCCACCTGAATAAGAGGAGAAGCTTCTTTACTGTGCAGGTGATGGAGCCCTGGATCAGATTGCCCCGAGGGGTTGTGGAGTCTCCCACAGAGGTGTGAGCCTGTGGCTCACCCTAGCACTCCTGACACAGTACTATACCTCCATTAAGTTCACACAGCAGCAGCCACCACTGAAATGCTGCAGAATTCCCCCCATGCATTCCAAGCAGTTGCTGTAGGACCAGATTGTTGCTTTTCGCACTGCTCTGAGTAAACAAAGTCATCCCTGCACCTTCCCCCACATTACATGGTAACAAACAGCTCTGTGAGAAGCTGTCCCTCTGAGCAGCATTGTTCCCACTCTTCTGAGCTGCATCCGTGCCACCATGCTCACCCACCAACCCCAGGAGAGTGCAAAGTGATTCACCTCGGTTTTGCAGAACTGTAGAAAACTCTCCTCTGCTATGCTGCCAGTGTTCTAAGGCCCTCAAAAGTCCAGAACAGAAAGGATGAGAAGGGATTAGTATAACCAGGTAATACGCAAGCCCTGCTTCTACCTGTTTATTCTTGCTCAAGGATTCCATGTCTGCCTTCAGGGCTATGATGTACTGCAGCTGAAGTAACATTATATATACCTGTATATACCAATGTATACCCAACTTTTTGTATTAATTTAATTCATTGTCTGACTATACCTCTCTAACAGAACATGAGAAAATAATCTATGCAAATATGTAAGTAACATTCACTGAGGAATCAGTAATGATAAATGCAACTCAAGCAGTGTAGACATTATCACAATCAATTATCACAATCAGTAGGATAAATGTAACAGCACAAGAAAACAACAGAGAAATGAACAGTAGCTTCTGCAAAATTTTAATAGAACATAAAGGTTCCTGAAATATTCAAATCTCTATTAGATATTTATGTTTTAGAATAGCATTTTAAAAGAAACTAAAGGCACATTTTGCATTCCCAGCTTCTAATCACCTACTTATCATAAAAGTAGAGAGAACTACATTTTAAATTTGGGATGCCAATGTGTTGCAAAACTATTTTCTGAACCTTTTTTTAAAATATATGTTTAAATAAATAAAAATATAAATATATATGTTTAGTATATATACATTGCGCCTGCATACATGCACATTTACTGATTTATGTTATGGCATAGATACAGCTTCTTTAACTAAAGAAGCAAATAGAAGAAAATCTCAAAAGTGTGGAAAGCACAAAATGACTTCTTTATCTGAAATCAGAAAGTGAGTTGATACTGGCAGCTATCTTTGAAACTATTACTCTTGGCAGGTTATTTTATCTATTTATTTTCTTTATGACCGGAGATAAAAACACTAAATCATCATCCATACTTTAGTTGCAATCTGCTACTGATAAGCCTTTACACATCTTTATTTTGTGTAACTCGTTTAGAGCTCTTTAAATCTTGTATCGTTCAAACAAATAATATTTTTACTTGGGGTTTAGTATATTGGTTATTTTTTCTCCCACCCAAGGTATTTCCGCCATGTAATTCTGAACAGAAATACAGTATTAATATTTAAGTGAAAAAACCTTTCTCCTCCCTTATCATTATTTTTGCCATTTTTGAAAAAAAAATATGCAAACCAAAAAACCCAACAGAATAACTCTATTTTTTGAGACAAAAATGAGTATGTTAAAATACAAATTATTCACTGGAAATATACTCAGTGAATAACAGTCTACCTTTCTTCCCTGAAGTAATTGGTTTTGACTGGGTAGGGTTATTTGTACTTGAAAATTTCATAGCAGGCAGAGTCTTTTAAAAACATTACTTACAGTTGTATACTAAGAGAAAATTTGCAGCAACAGAAATATATTCAAAGTGATTTTTCTGAGAGCCACTATTTTAAGGAACTAAAATCTGGGTCTAGCATGAGTTGTTTGTACATGAATTATTCTGTGACTCCTGCCATCCTTCCTTTCAGTATACATTCCCATACCCTTTTTCATTATGAGCACTATATTTTCATGCTGTAGTCAATATAACTTGGAAACCTTGAAATATAGCCATACTTATATGTCAGGCACATACCTAACTACCAAAACCATTGATGACTAACTCCATGCATCTCCCTCATTAACAGCTACCCTAGGATGTCTGACAGAAAAGTTGAATGGGAGAACAGAAGCAATACAAATATCTCTTAATTCTTCCCAAAAGATCCAGAAGTCACCTTCTGGCTAATCACATCATTTTGAAATAGAAATCTGAGATTTTGCTACTGAAAGTGTTTTGAAAGAAGTTCACTGCAAAATGAGAGAAAGAAATAGCCCTCTCTCCACCTCAGGATGGAAAACAGAAATAATGAACTTCAAAGAGAATAATGGAAGGAAGCAATAGTTTCCCCTTATGCATTGCTTCCTTCACAACCAGACCAAACATTTCACCCAGCTACCTTATTCATCATCTGACTCTATCACTCCAGAGTTTCACTCCTTCTTTTCACTCTTTTATCTCACATTTAATCTACCTTATCCATTAGAAATCTTACTATGCTAGCACTCTTTTTTCAGAATGGAAAGAAACCTCTTTCTGTTTATCCCATCAGAGGTCACATTCAACCTGCTAAAAATCTGAATCTCTTAGAGAGAGAGAGAATTAGAACTAAAGACCCTTCTTTTTTTGGGCCCTATTTTTCTCCACACCCTTAAAACAATGTTTTCCTTCTACTCAACACTAAAAGTATCTCTCTACATTTGTTCGGGAATATGGGCATGTGCAATTGTGCAAATGGTGTTTTATTACTATAATGGCATATTTTTCATTAACCTTTCCCCCTTAAGACAATGTCTTTTTCCACCTCAAAAACAGTTTAAGAGATACAGGTCATAGCCTCATAGGTACAACAAAAGCAATGAAAGGTAGAATGGACTTAAATGTCTTCAATGTCTTTGGAGAAGTTTCAGTGTTGTCATTAATCACCACCTGAAGGATTTGGTCACATGCTGGTGGGACAGTAATGTTTCAGGCTGAAAGCCTTGAACACTTCAGTCTGTACATTTAAATATCCCATGAGAGAGGATCATCTCATTCTAACCTGGTATTAAACCTGGAGTAGATTCAGCAGTGGGGTTCATGAGCACAACTCCAACCATATCACCCTTTACCCTATACTAATCCAAGTTTTCTTTTAAGAACATTGTATGAATACAAAGAAATTAAAATCCACGCATGACCCAAGCTCAAGTAGCTGATTTGTTGAACAAAAGTGAGCTGGCACACCCACCCCTTCTGCTGTTCATGTTTGTCATGCTATTTAAATTGGATAACCATGATGTACAAATGCTGCTAAGTCAGGTTCCCCACCTGGCAAAACATGGAGGGAGAAAGCTCCTGCAGGTAACGTGGTGCTGGTCAGTGGGAGAAAGCTAAGTCCAGTGCTGTCAAAACTAAGGCAGATTTTATGTCCATCCTCTATAGGCATCCATTTCTGTGGGGCATTTGAGGATTACAATTTTGGGGTCTGGTATTTTGAATTATAATTTGCTTGAGTTCTAACATCTAATACTTGTGTGTCTCTACTTCATCTCAACCAAGCTGTCAGGCTGTTCCAGCCCCTCAGTGTGTATAAGTTGCCAACATTCTTTCCCACTTCTTCACAATTCTATTAGCTGTCTGTAAAAAACTGAGGTTTGGCATATGAATTTGGTTTTTAAAAATCATTCTTATTTCTCTCAGAGTAGGAGGTTACAGCACAAGCTGGTAATGAAGATGAAAAAGGAAGCAGAGTGTCTGGTTAGAAACAAGTAGTTTGCAGGGTTGCAATACTGCCTTGCCAAACTCCATTCCTAACACCAGAGGGAGCTGAGCAAAGGTATAAATTCTGAAAACCCCCTTCTTGAGAAGCCCAGATTCTGTTGGCCCCTGAAGCTAATACGGCCATCCATACAAATTCAGAACAGAAAATAAAATTATTACTTATGTCCATAAGGAGACCATCCATTTCCTTATGTTTGAGGAGGAGTAAAAAAAATAGCTTCACAATGTTTGCCCAAAGTTTTCTTCCTTTCGATTGTCTTACTGAGAACTTTATCAAACTCCTTGTTTTTTTGACATAGTATCTATTTTTAAAAACTAAAGCTTTCATACATCTACTTCTTGGGCAGTGTTGGTAGACTGTAATTTATATTTATTTCATACACAGTTATATTTTGACCAATCTTAATTACTGCTTTTATAATAAGCCACAAATGTTTCCTTTTGCTTCTTCAACTTTTCACAGTTTTGTTATATGGATATTTTCATAGGTTTAATATCATAATCTTATTTATTATATTAAACCTATGAAAATATCCATATAACATGGATAAATCGTACCTCTTCTGCAGTTAATGGTGTTTGACTTTTTGGTTTTGTTGGGTTGATTTGGTTTGTCATTCATTTTTATGTTTTCCCCACAGTTTTAAACATATACTGTAATATAAAAACTGTGTGACCGATATTCAAATGCCCTGAACTAAAAATGTCTCAAAATATTAAAAAAAACCTACCATATTGTCTTTAGTTTTGCTATAATTCTTAAAGAAAAACAAAGGATCTGCTGATCCATCAAGGTTGCTATACAGAGTCTGTGATTATTTCAGTGCTTGTCATTGGCATAAATTATGACATGGGGTATCTCTACTGGCAGATGAAAAACCTCAACCCTTTCCAGGCACCCAACTGCAAAGAATGTAGAGACTCCCTTGTATTCAGAACAAGTTCAACACATGTAGTTTGAGCCAGTAGCTGGATACTAGCCTAAAAATTGTACTTTAACATCCAGCAGTTCAGTTTGGGGGATTTTTTTATTCATTCAAAACTTTTTTTATTTTCAATTTTTTTCTATTGACCTGAGCACTCTGTCATTGTCCATTGTGATAACTTGCTGGATGGGGGACTTTCAATTTTTGGCTTCACTTGCAATTGCTGTGCTGCAATAACTTTCCTTAAACATTTACCTTTTATTTTCTACTCTGACATTTATGTACATCACACCTCAATTGCTGCCCAGGAGTCCAATTAATTTTAAAAATTACCTTTTTGTCTGCATTCATCTGTTGCTGATGATTTCTGTGAAAGAAGTTCAGGTCTGTATGAAACACCACCACCTTGATTTTAAGCAAGCTAAGCCTGCAGTTATAATTACTGATGTGTATGCTGGGTTTCTGAATGTGAAAGCGGTCATCATCTGTTTACATGTGCAATTACCCCTTCCACATATACCATCTGCAGGTGAAGGTTTCAGAGGCCACAGTGGTCATTTCATGTTCAAATTAGATGTTGACTGCCCTTGCACGTTTTACATGTAATTACTTACTTAATACACCTAAAAATCAAGAGATAAAATTGCTTTTTACAATAAAGGCAATAATCAAATTTATCAGCCTGATGAATTTCTATAAAAGATGTAAAAGTGTGAAATCTTGTGTCATATTATCATTAACAGTTATGCCAAAGCTGCTGCAGACCAAGTGAATAATGCAAAACGTTGTAGCAAATCTGCGGATGGATTAGGGCATTTGAAGAAATAGTAGCTGATAAATGGAAGGCTTTGATGCAAAGTTTGGCTTTGTGAAAGAAGTTGAGGTTCTATCATGAAGAATGCAAAATGAGAGCATAGGTTCAGTTTTAGGGGACAGAGGTGTAACACATTGCTGGGTTGTAGAAGATGAAGTCTTACAGTGTTAAATCCATTGCAGAAGATGTTGGTCAGCTAGTCTTGAACATGTGGCTGTTAGGCCACTGGCATTTCACTGTTCAAGCTGCCTATATGCCAAGTTTAAGTGTCACACATATCAATGACATTGATGCTAAAATCCATCAGTGAGGTGAAATAAAAAATTTTATCCTCACTCAGAAGAATTACTTAAATTTCTATTCATAAAAAAATGTCTTCGTCAGGACCTGCAAAAGCAGCAAAAGTGAAAAGAAAGGATTAACATAGATGCACTTGTGCTTTGCCGAAGGAATGGGAGTTTCTCCTAGATTAACCCAGTGAAGAACTTAACTTCTTCCATTAAAATCCAAGGCTAATTTGGAATTTGTTTGGTTCCATTCATTTGAAACACCCTCATCAAACTGTTATCCCATTTGTGACTGTGAGAATTCCTGTCTTACAGATAAGTCTCTTGTAAAACATTTCATATTGAGTATTTTTATTTCAGCCAAATTATAATGCACATTTCAACATCCTCTTTTCCATAATAATAGTAACTGATGTTCCAGAACTTCATGACTCTTCTTTTGTTAAAGGACAATATGGTGCATGTTTTTGCTGACACCAAATTTATCATTGTCAGAGTGTTTAAATTTTTTCTGTGGCAAAAGAAATTAAATTTTCCTGTGGCCACAGATAGCCTCTGAGCTACCCAGCAAGCTTCACTTGTACAGACATTACCTAGGCAGATGGGTCTCCTGAAAATTGAATTATGTTCCTAACTTATTGAGTAGTAGTACTTCTATAGCAATCTAAGGTCACGAGAGAGACAAGGTTTATAAGGAGAAGCAGTATTTTCAATCAAAATATTTAATGCAATGTTGTAAAGAAGTGATACATTTGGGGTTCAGAATGCCTTAAAATAAGCATCTTTGAATGACCAGTTTAAAAAACAATAATAGAAAACTGTGGGATAGTGGATTGTAAGAAAATAGAGATGATGCCACAGGCAACCTTGCCCCCATGAGTTGCAGTTGAGCTAATTACCAGAGTGGAATCAGCCTTGCCCTTAATAGGTCACAGCTATGACCAATAAGGATGGGTGCTATAAAAGAGTGGCTTGGCTGATCAGGGAGGTGTTGGCTGGTCATAGAAGAAGGAGCAGGAGAAGGAGTCAGTGTTGCATGTTGCTGCCCATGGGAAATTCACAGAGAAAAGGAATAAAAGTTTTACTGTAGGATAATAAAGGGCTGACACTTGCCACCATTTCTGCCATCAGACATTTGAGTCCACTGTCAGAAAACTATAAAAAATAACTTATTAAGAAGAAATACATTTTTTTTAAAGAGGACTAAAATAGTTTATCTATGTATATTCTTCTCCCTTACACAGTACTCATTTTTGTGATGTATTGGAACCGGTGTCTAGTTTGTTAAAAATTATGACTGCAAAATACAGGTATGGAACTAGATCTGTCCAGGTCACCAGGTCCAGTCATCATGTTGTCAGGTAAACCCTTTCTTAAATGTATTCTGCTTAAACCTGATTATGCTCCTTGTTTCCCCTTTTCCCATCAAGAAAGCATGGTTTAAAAATGCACTGCCCCAAATCTTTGAAACTTTCTCCTAAATTGTACCTCAAGCTGGTTGATGGGTCATTTGTCATGTGGCAGCATAGCTGAGAAAACTTTTAGCTTTCCCAAGTTTTTAGTTGACCTTCTTATGTACTTGTCCAGAGTAATCATATCTGGTAGGGTTTTGCCCACCTAAATAATCCAGATTTTCATATTTGTCTTCTTGGAAGAAATAAATTCATTTCCCTGATTGTCTCACAGCCTGTATTGGCTGCACTTTAACATAACCTTTGTTAAACATGGAGACCAGAACTGGGTATGCTACTGCTGCCTCTATTGGCATATTACCTATCTGCCCTGAATTGCTGCATCTTTCAACTTTGGTTGTCTTTTTTTTTTCCTGACCACATCACTTCAAGGGCTCACAGTCATCTTGTGATTACTAATGCACTCAATATATTACACATTTGTCATGTGGTGTTTGTTCATTCTGCTCATTCTCTGAGTCTTTTCCCAGGAGGAGAAGCATGTCCAGGGATGTGTCAGTCTTTAGTAGCAATTTTTCTTTTTCACTCAGCTCTGTGGTATGTCTCACTGCATATTTTTTAATTCCTGTCTTAATTTTTTTCCATTTGAAAGAAAGGGTGAGGACACTGGTGATTTTTAATAGTCCCTGAGCAGCTAAACCCAGCACCTCAGAACAACCACTCAGATTTTTGTCCTTCACATAGAAAAATTTTGTCCCTAGAGCAAAATGTTCAAGATGTACACTTATTGACCATGGTCTTACCCTGATATTCTGTGATGGCTATTCAGGTAACTTGGCAACAAAAGAACTTGTCACCAAAATCTTGAAAATTAGACAGAGACCTAGCATGAAATAAATACTGGTAACAGCCCATGTGACAGCTATGAGCTGCTTACAGAAACCTTTAATAGTACAGAAAACAATCTGCAGTACTTCATAGCACCCATGAAGACTTCATACCTTGTATCCCCATACAGCTATACTGCCTGGATACTGCCAACAGGAGAGAAGTGCATAACAAACTACAGTTAAATAATTCTGAGACCATCTGCAGTCTCTTCAGTGAGAGCCAATATAGTTGGTCATGCTTAGAGAGGTAGATCATTGATTTTAGCATGAGTGAGGGATACAGAAAGAGCACCCTGTTATCCACGGAGAACAATGGCAGACAGAAGAGTCAAATGGTCTGACTCCTGGAAACTTGACTGACAAGGAAAAAAATATTAGTTTCACTTTTTTTTTTTAAATCAAAACCTCTCTTTTCAAGAAACATAAAAGCAACTGAGATTTTCAGGCTGTCAATTCTGGGAACTTGAATTTTGATACTGGTAATGGGGATATCTATGCATAGAATTCTTAATATATTTTTATCCAATGACTTTTAATTTGTTTCTTGGCAGAAAGAAGGGATTCACTCAGAACCTCAAAACAAGTTAAAATATGCAAAAGAGTAAAAATACAATGATATGCAAACCTTAGATGAGATTATTTTAAAAATAATGAGTGAAGGGGGAAAAAAGATCACTTTAAAATTCCTTGATGGGTTTATTTTAAATATTGGGTGAATGATGCAGTCTGTTTTCTTGTTTTGTTAATGAAGCATCAGGACCTAAAATATATTTAGTTTTTCATGAATATGCAATGAATTGCTAAATATTTGCAAAGAGTTTTGGCAGTGTGAACTTTCCTGAAAACTTACCAACCTGAACACTTAAAAATACTTTGAAGCAGCAAGAAGTCAAACACAAAAGCAGATCACCTGCTCTCTTTCCTCAAGGAAATTTCTAGTGGTTTTGGTTTTTGGTCAGGGAATGCAGAAGAGCAGCCATTGTGGATGAAATCTTGACCTCATTCAAATAATGTCATGATCAAATTAGAGATGGAGCTGTTCAAAGGTTCCCCATGTAGGCTGACAGAACTAAATTAGAGTAATTATTATTATAAGATACAGTGGCTTGTTTTGCAGCTGTCACCCAAAACAGAACCTTTAGTACACTTGGAGAGTTTGAAAGCATTTTTCAGCTCTATTAAACACCAACATATTTATAATAAGTAGAACTAGACTAACTACAGAACACTGTAAAATGAAAGTACTTCTGCCAGACTGAAGAAAGAGAAACTGTTGCCTTATATAGCAAGAGCTCCATTATCATTATAGTGCAAGGGTTCCATATCCTCAGAGTTTCATGCCTCCTTGATACTTCTCATAGGCAGCTCCTCTGAGCACTGACCGTTCCTGGTCCTTGCAATAGTCACCCAACTCCAAATCCCACCAATCCACTCTTTTATACCACTTGTTCTTATTGGCTACAGCTGTGGCCTGTTAAGATCAGGCCTGCTCCTAATCTTTAGTAATTGGTCCAGCTGCAACTCATTGGGGGATAAGATTACATTCTATACCACCTTCATTTACCCATACTGTATCCCCCTACAAGAAATCAGCTTGGAGCTCTCACTTTACCTGGAGTTATGATCGTAGAATCAAATAATGGCTTGAGTTGGACTGGTCCCTAAAGATCGCCTAGTTCCAACTCCACTGCCACAGACACGGAACCTCTGGGCTTTGTGGTTTTCTGAACCCTAACCCTAGGCAGAGCAGCAAAAGCTGCATGGGGGTGGGGTTGGTGCCAACGAGAAAGATGAGGAGGAAGCTATGTATTGGAGGTCCTGTGTTCCCCATGGCATGCCTTTTGTAGGTGCAGTGTGCTTGGAGCTCTGGGCTTTGTGGTTTTCAGAACCCTAACCCTAGGCAGAGCAGTAAAAGCTGCATGGGTATGAGGCTGGAGCCATGCAGAAAGGTGTGGAGGGAGCCATGTTGTGGCAAACCCTTGGCATGTCTTTCTTTTCTGCAACATTCCTGGAGCTCTGGGCTTTGTGGTTTTTTGAACCCTTACCTTGTTTTTAACCCTGACCTTAGGCAGAGCAGTAAAAGCAGGTTTGGGCTGAGGCTGGTGCCAAGCAGAATGATGTTTTCTCACTTGATTTCAAAAATGGTCAGAAAATTATCCAACCTCCCTCTCTCTCCTTAGTAAAACTGTAATCAAATACTTTCAATAGTACATATTTTTAATTCATGCCAACTCCATTTGTGCTGCTGGTAGCAGAGTTTTAAATAGGGCTCTGAGTCATATCAGGGCTCTGTGTGGCTGCTCTCCTTGAAAGAAACAGGCATAGCTGCATTAGGTGCCCTTCTGCTGCTGCAGTGTGCAGGCTGCCTTTCTATTCCACACTCCTCACAGTAGCTGTTCATGCAGAAATCATAGGCTGCAAACTGCAGGAGCTAAAAGGCAGATATTCTTCGTACTTAGATATGCTGTAGGGAGGGTGGCAGGCACTGTTTAAGGAGAGCTGGAGTGGAGAACAATAATCCTACCACCCATTCCAGCCAAATTCCTCTGGGCAGTGCAGCAGGGCTGGAGATGCGATGCCACACAGGATAGTGGGATTGCTTAAATGACTTGGTTACAGCTAGAAAGCTGCCAAAATAAGTTGCTCAAATGGCTTCAGACTGTGCAGTACAGATCCAAGACCAGTGTCCACCACTAGAGAAGAGGTAGCATATATGCCTCCTTTTTCTTGTGCTGATGTCAAGTGCTTAATCTCACTTGGGAGATCTCGGGGTTTTTGCTTTTGTGGCCAAGGGAAAAAGAAAAAAATTGCAATGCTAACTACAAATTTCTAATTTAATTTTTCCTTTTTTAAGATTTTAAGCTTCTGTGGGTTAGCAAGCGTGAAGATATTAGGAGTAAACAAAAAGTTGGAGGCAGCAAGTCTAGGCCCAAATCTGTTAAAACATACACTTCTGTCATTTCTGTCATTCAAAATCAAAAAGGACATACAACTTAAGACAAGAAGCCAGGCCGAAATCACAGGTACCTGCTCTATCACAAACCTAACGAATATTCTCAAGCATGTATTAAAAGTATGGAGATTAATCCCAAGCAAATCCAAGGGATTAATGCTAAACCTGCTAAGTGTCACTGTTCACATCTGAACCTGATCTTTGGTAGCCCACTGATGTTTATGCTGCTACATTAGAACAGTTTTTATAGAAAATAGCAAACCTATGGTGAAAAATTCAGCATACAGTGACTGGTAGTTAATTAAAACTTTATTTATTCTCAAGTGTGCTGTGCTGACTCTAGAGCTGTCAGTCAGGCTTTTAGGGTACCTACATTCAAGCAAACTGCACAATCTATAATCTAAGGATATTCTTTGATGTATAGAGAAAACACACAGAACAATCTGACTGGAAAAGTTAGAAAATGTGAGTATGGTATTCTAAACTATGGTTGCAGCCTTTTGCAGGTTATATTACATCTTATCAGACAAGCATAATTTCTAATAGCAAAAAATATATTGCATGCAAATCCCCCTAGAAAATGATAGATGAAAGATAGCTGGTTTCTCTTACATGCAAAGAGGATTTCAGGTTGTTCCTGCTTGAGTTACTAAAAGTTAGGTTTCTTGACACACGGGAAATCCTGACAGAAGCCAATATTAAAAGCATTCAAGTGAAACTTTTAGTGTTTTCTTCTTCTGAACAGGCAGGGCAAATGGTTCTTTTCACATTTTCTGAGACCATTTTAATTGTATTCAGAGCCGCCAGCTCAGGTCTCCTGAATTCAGAAGATCCAGTGGAGGAGAAAATACCAAATGCTTTCAGACTGAATGAATTATCAGCACAGACCCTGATCCCTTAAAATGTTCAGTGACATTGATTCCTGTTTTAAATCACAGTAAGCTGTGATTGTTCAGTGTAATTGGCCCCAGGTGTCTGAGGCACAAGACTGCCCTTTAGTATGAAGTATTTCCATCTTGTTAGCACTAGAGCAATGCTAGAAAGCTGTGTAACTCTCTAACAGCTTGATTCTATATACAATGGGACAAAGAGAATGCTAAATCACAGGAACTTATAGACATTCAGGAACTGTGTAGTGGCTTTAGAAAAGAATACATTTCAGGGTGATGATACTTGCAGGAAGTATCTATTTTCAATCTTCTTTTCCTTAGGACTGTCTATCAGCATAAATTGCTGTGTCACAAGATTTATCCAGTTTATGTGCTCATCATCTAGAGGAATCCAGGAAAGATTGTGCCTGCTGTCCCCAAAACTGTGAATGAGAAGGAAATATTAGACCTGTTTTTAATAGTGTGATTCAAAATGTTTTTCAAACTCTGAAATGCCTAGTGCAACTTTAAAATATTCTCATGTATGAATCCATAAGCACTGTAAATATTTCAAGTAGCATTCCATGTACAACAAACCACCATAATTTCCTCAGGTTAAGGAAGGTTTATTTGTAGCTCTGAGGGCCAGTAGTTGACAGAGTATCAAAGGATTAACTTGAAAAATAACATTTGAATACATCCAAATTTCCCCAAATAATAGGAATAAATACAGTCACTTTACCACAGGAATACTCCCTTCTTGTTTTCAGCTATGTCATAAATCTTTCTATGGTACAGAAACTCATTAATCAGGAAAAAAAAAAAGCAATTACCTTTATGTGCATAGCCACTCCCCCTTGAATATCTGAGTTCAGATGTGATCAAGAGTAAAATTGATGGTCTTCCTCTAGAAACGGTGATGCACTAAAATAATCAATAGAACATCAGGGTGGTATGATGATGGCATGCTTGTAAGATGCTGTTTGTACCAATCACACCTGATATTTAATTGCATCAATTTAAAGGTATGAGGAATCTCACTGTCACTAAGGATGAGAAATGTGCTAATCACTAGCTGACAGCAGATCCACAACAGATGTCTGCTGTCATAGTGCTGCAGCACTCATTGAGCCATGTATTCACTTGGAAAATCTTCCATTTGTTGTTCTAGTTCACTGTTTCTTATTATGCTCTCCCTTAAAAATGGGCTTTGGGGTAAAGCAGGTTTTACAAACAATACAGCTGAGTGTGTTCTCCATGGGACATCTGACCTGTGTCTTTAGTATTGCTGCCAGGGTGGCGCAACCCAGTCTCTGAGGCTGCTTAGTTTGAGATCAACTGCCCCATGCCCTGAGCTCCTCTGTGCCAGACTGGCAGAGCTCCACCCTGGGATGAGATGCAATGGCTAGGACTGGCAATTTTGGAAACTTCTTCTCCACCAAAGTCAGATGTGGCTTCAGGCTCTGAACAGTATGATGAATTGCTGTAGGTTTTTTTCCAGGTTCCTGGTGTCTCCTGGTGCCTTTCATCAACTTTCCCCTTGTCCTTTGACAACAGAGTCTGTTTGTTTCACTCTAAGGTAAAGTAGCACTTCCATAGGGCACCATCTACAGAAAAAAATATTCCTCCTTGTGGTGTGGTATATTACAGTAGTCAATTACATTGTAGCATTCAGGAACCATTAGGAAAGATGTATGTCCCTCTTATATCTAATTCAATGCTTTGATTTCCAAAAGGTGCCAAAACCCTGCTTCACACAGGGAATTTAAAAGAACTATGACCTGCAGGGGAAAAAGAAAAAAGATTAGATGACAGAAATTTAGGGGAAAGAGGAAACCAAAAAACAAAGCTAAACATGAAAAGGAAATTTTACATTAGATTTTTATATACAATTTAAGTAGGGACAATATGCATAATGAATTGGGTTTTTTCATTAGAAGCATCTTATAAGAATGGCATGCATCAAACAAAGTAAGAAAAATACATGCAAACATGGCGAAAAATTAAAGTGCTAGACTGAGGGAATCTGTGAGGAACAATAATCCAGGATAATGGGCAAATATTGCACTTGGGTCTGAAGATCATACAGGATATTTTGTCAAGCATAAAGAATGCATCTTAAAAATGTGCAGATTAGTAAGATTTCTGTCCAAGCAGAAATAATTATCTGACAAGAGCAGGACAGGCCTGAGTGAAATACTTATAACTATTTAATATTATCAATCAACAAAACCAATAAAAATGACTGCTTCCCAGCAGGTGGCACTGAAGCTAATGAGTTCTAATTCACCTCAGCATCTTTCTCCAATCTTCATAAAAATTGGTAGCTTTTCATACTGGAAGTTTTCCTCATTCGCTTTCTAGAAGGTCCCTATTGGAGATCTTAAGGAGTTGGAGAACAAAATAGGGGCCAACAGAAAAATTTCAAGTACCACAAAATGCTGCCATTAAAAACTGTCTGGCTAAATAGAAGGAGGTTTTTTCTCTCGTAAATACTGGAGAAGAAAATTGTACAACGCTGCAGAAACTTGGTTGTATCATATTTGCTTCAGAAGTCATAGATCATGTTTTGCTGCCTAAACCTCTAGCTAGTCCCTTCAATCTACTTTTCTTGAAAAGCTTTGCAATTCAGACTAATATTCACCCTTTATATTTTAAAAATTATAGGCAAAATACTGACATGACAGCTGACAAAGCCCCATGAATGTGGTTAGTGTGAGATATATGGTGCAGCCCCGTGGAAGTGCAGTGTGATAGATGGATGCTGTGCAGGCTCACCAACCATCCTGATTTGTATGCAGCAATTCTGCCCTCATTCTGAGACTCCCACATTATGCCAGGGATTATGATTGTTCTGAGACTCCTGATCCCTAGGAGAGGCATGCAGAAAAATATCTAAAAGTGCTACAGTGAGGCAAAGTTGTAAAGGAGCAGCTGGAGGGACCAGTCATTGACAATAAAACAGGGAAAAGACAATCCCATAGGCCTTAGAGAGATAATTGAATGACATCATCTGTCCCTAGCATTCTCAATATCCTACCATTCTTTTCCTTATGTATTATGTCACTGCAAATAATAACCCTGTCTTTAATTATATAGAAAAGATATGTGCTATGACTATTTTAAAGTTTTATAAATCATCCTACCTTCATCATTTGTCTACTGCATCCTTGAAATTCTACTAAAGAGTGAAAAATCCTGTTAGCTGACATGATCTGTTGTAAAGAAATTTTGGTTTTTTTTTCCTTTTCGGTTGTTTAAATTTTAAAGTATTTGTTTCAAAAAGTTATCTGTGTTGCTGTCCCATTATATAAAAATATTTAGATTTTAAAATCAATTTACAAATTGCTCTTCTGTACTCTATGCATTAGTTCATTAATAATGAATTTCCATGTAATGCTTTCTTATCACTTTTTTTAATGGAAGAAATTTAGCAAGTTGCTCTCCTAATTGTGACTTGATTATGTTCCAGTTTTTACAATAGACTTTCCTATGATGAACTTAAGCACAATTAGCTCTCTTCAATGTCAGTTCCCCTGAAAATGTATGTCTGACTAGTACAGCAGGACTGCTGCTTATGCATTCACACAAGAAGCTGTAAGCAGTCCAGCAGAGATATTGTGAATTTGGGAGGCTATGTTTGTTAGAAGTGAATGCAGTAGTGTAGCCAAGCATGCCTGCAAAGAGTAATATTTCAATTACAAAACAGGTCAGTGAAAACAAGGTACTTTGATAGAGAAACAAAAATCTCAAAAGTATACAGAATTATTTTAATTAACAGAGGAGCCTAAAATTCATATATTTGCAAAAATGAGCTAAGGCTAACTTCAAGGAGAATACAGTTGCCCAGATACACATATATTCTGACCAAAGTTGTTGCTAAAAGCATTAGAATTGTAAATCAAAGTTTCTCAAATGCCCGGAAGTGATAGAAAAAATGTGTCCTGTGGAAACCTGTGTATATATTATTCAAAGTGTTTTCCTAAAGGAGCCTGGTTCATGAGCCTCCTCTCCTCTTCACAGGATCAAGGAGGGATTCAGATACACAGCACAGTGCAATGCAATGCTTGAAAGGAAGGATTAGGCCATCCCTGCAGAAAGTTGTTCTCTTCTGTATGGGTCACCATGCAGAGAGACAGAACCATGTAGCTGGCAGCTTGGCAGAGTTTGTTTTATGGCAAGGGAATGTACAGCAGAGTGATCAAAGAACCGCTCAGCATCTGAAGGAGAGTGGATTTGAACTGTTCTCAACTCATCTTCTCTTTAGCTTATCTTTATTCCCCTCCCATGTTCCTTCTGTCTCTCCCTTTCCTCCTCCTTGTCTAATCTCCTCCTTTCACTTTTTATTAATCTATCCTGTCCCTTCCTACCTTCCCTGAGTCCAATCAGTTCAACCTCTTTGCTAGAATTTTCCCTCATTTGTCGGAGCTGATTGGAAACATGGGAACTCAGCTGCAGAGTCTGAAGCCACAACACCTCTGAAAAGGCAAGAGCAACAACAGACACAGGAATACTCTTCTAGTCAGGAATATCCTCTTAAACATCTGAATCCCCAGGATGGATATTTGGGGAAAACAAGGACAGGGCTATAGTTCATGAAGCAGCTATGAAGCAGAAACAACAGCATCTTCAGAGGACAGAAAAAATAAGTTTTATCAAGTCATACATAATCAAGTTAATAATACTTCAAAAGCTTTATAGTTTTTTTCAAATCTGGAGAAATTTTCCTAGAATCAGCAAAAACAAAATCTCATTCTTTTTTACCTTAGAAATCAACCTTGACAAATGTCAAGTTCTTGCTCCATAGAACAGACCTAATAGCTACCTATAGAAGACTTTTAAAATGTGTAAAATAATATTTGCCCTGTCCCCTGAAAATTTCTGGATTATTTCAGGGAAAATTCTCCCAAATAAAGAAACATACCAACCAGCCCACATGCAACATGAACACAAATACTTCAAAAGTTTGATATTTTCAGCAACTAGAAAGGAGTCATAGGGTAGAAATTACTGGGAAACTTTTATCATTAGCAGATGTATTTACCTTGTCAATAGTGTTGAGGGGAACGACCTATTACTAAAACATGCAAAAATTACAAAAACTCTGTAATATCTGCCTGTCCTGCAGGAAATTGCCTAACCTGCACCTCTGCAAGTAGCAAATAGCATTTTTTTGTTAGCTAAGCTGTTTTTAAATATTGATTGATAAAGACCTTTCTGCTATTGATGGTAAATTGTCTATTCTGTCTACTCTGATGATTCTCAAGCTCTAGCACAAAAAATAAGTTTGCAATAGGGCTTTGTATGGTACGAATTACAAAAAATTACAAATAATAAAATATCAATGCATCTTTAAATTGTGTACAACATTTGCCAGCAATACTTCACTCTTTAGTAAGTGTCATAAGGATGATTTTTTTTCTGCAGATTTTTTTCATAACAACAAAGCTATTAATGTAACTCACCACAAGAAAAATACACTTTATTCCAACCAAACCACTGGAAGAGCCCAGCAGAGGTTGGTAAGACATTCTTTATGGGTTTGGTTGGCTGTGGTTTCACAGCTCTGATCAATAAACTAATTGAGCTGTATCAAATTGGTCTTCTGGGCTTTTACTCCTATTAGAAGTAATTCATACTCAGTTTTGGAATAAACACATAGAGGAGACAGGCACAGTGATGAGTCCTCTGTGAACAGCCTAGATGTACTGCACATCTTCTTTCTGTTTTCCCCTCATAGCTCATTCTGTTAGGATAAATACAGTTTCCGTGTCCCTGAAGTTTCTTAAACTTCTACTTGATTGTAGTGAAACTGTCTTTTTAACCCCACAACAGCTTTAAACATGCTGTTCTGCTCTGCTAGTGTTCATCACCTACTTTTCTGATCTGAGTCCTTCACTGCCTTGCTGAGGTTGTGCCACATTTTTAACTTTCATTTATCAGGCCTTGCAATATCGTAGTCCTGTGTTGTTTTCACTGTATGTTATCTTTGCTATACTATGCATGTGAAATCCAAATGTGAGGATCAATAATCTTTGCATTTTGATTAAAAGCTCAAGGGGAGATAATCAGGTGCATGACTTTTATTTATTTACTTATTTATATATTTTTCTGGTGACTTTTAGTTGCATTGAGATATCTCTGAACTGCATTTCGAAGATTTACAGGAGTCTCTGCTTCAGGACTACTGGGACCTTTCAGCTTCACTATTGACTTAATAATGTCTCCAGGGTTTTATTTCAAAACAAAATCCAGGAGGCATGCACAGATTGTCAACTTCCAGACGCATTAAAAGTAAATACAACAATGTCAGGGAGGGATTTCCTATGTACAGTGTTGTACCTACAGTTACTCCAGCATCTCTCTGGTTTTACCAGGTCCTTTTTTATCACACCTACAGACCCTTCTCATATTGCCACTTATAAATGCACAGGTAAATTTCTCTGGAGATTTGCAGTCCTGAGCACAGTAGTGAGGAATGTCCTTGAGAACCGTGTTTGCCAGAGGGTTTGTGCTTCCCTTTCCTCTGGTCCTCTGCTGTTTTGCATTAGATGTACACAGAGATATTTTCATGCCAAAAGAACCTTGTGCAGCAGTGCACCAAAGAGGTAGGGACAGATCCTCCTTAAGTAATCAAAATAACATCAAGATGGAACTTAAATTTAGGAAAAGGTCCACTAGCATTTACTCTGTTAACAGGAAAAAGTTTTGTCCTTCTGATCAGCTAGAGCTTTAAAATATTTTACTGTTAATAACTAACTAAACTTTTTATGCTGTCATAACTGAATGATCTGTATGTTCTAATGCTTCAAGCTGTACAAACCTGTGAGTATAATATCTTGGTTCTTTCTTAGAGATATGGGTATTAAGGAAAGAAATTTTATTTGTGTTTACAAAGTTCCCTAGGATTTGGTGGTTGAAAAAAGTATGAAATGTTGTGACTCTCCTGGCAGCAAGAACAGTTTCTCAAATTGTTTTCTTTGGGTTTTGGGTTTTGAGAGATTTTTTGAGAAGGGAGACAATCTTTTGCACTTTGCACACTTAAGAAATGAACTTTATAGTAATTCCTTTTAAGGTCAGAGGTAGGAGGTAAAACTACTTTTGTGACTACTTTTTTTATTTCTTAACTGGCTTTTTTTTGGAGAGATAAATGTAACATTTAGCAAATTCACCCTGCCAGTTTTACTGTTCTGCCCACACCTAGTGATTCCTCCACTAAAGAGTTAACTGGAGCGTTTGCACTTCGGTACTACTATCTTTCCTATCAACAAATAATAACCTTTAATCTGCTTTTAGAAGTGATTTAAACCTGCATTAACTGAAACACTGACTGCCTAGGAAGGTTGTGATGGGAAGATCCCTGAGTTATTCTCTGAGAAATGCATATTTACCATGAACAGAGGAGATGAAGAAAATCAATCAGCTGTCATTACTTCTCTAGAAACATCCCGTAATTCTTGCAAAGAACAGATATGTTGTTCTGCCATTGACCCAATTGATGGGAAAGACTTCATAGGACATTTAACACAAAAAACCTTACACTTGACCATCAAGGCATGTATGCAGAAGCAAAGAGAATATGGAAACAATTTCCTGAGGAAAAGTTCAAATTTAGAATAAACTCAACCCTGTGGGTGCCTCACACCCAGGTTACTCTGCACAGGAGATGGTCTTGTGGACTGGCTGGCTGTGCTACACTTACTGGTGTGTCAGGATCTTAGTAAGTGTTTGCCAACACTTACCAAACTTATCTCTTTGAGAACCCGGCAGGAGCTGCTTAAAATGACAGAAGATCAGTATCTTAAAGTCAAAGTAGCATGTAATTGCCAAAGAGGGCATCTAGGCAATTTAGGAGTATGTTATCACAACAAAGAGATCCAATGCAGCTTTTTCTGTATGAGCTCAGAGGGCTTATCTATTCCTCTAGTATGGTCCAACCTGTTTTTTCCCCTGGACTGAGAGAGATAGGATGCTTGATGGGAATGGCTAAGATTCAGGTGTGAATGTTTTGTCATCTATTAAAGACCCAAGTCAACTGATAACTAATGCATCAAAGAATTTTAAAGTAGTAAAATGTTATGAATATGAACGAGGCCAAACTTTCTCCAGAGAAAGAGTTTCTCATTTATTAAAATAGCTACAAGGAACGGAGTACCCAGGATAAGCCCAGGCACCCACACAGTGAGCCAAAACCAAACCAGTATCCAAAAAGAAGAACCCTTTAACGCCGTTCATTCTGGACCAATCGTTTCTGCAGGGCTTCGAATGATTGGTCAGGTCTTCCATCCAATCCCTCTTCGACCTCACCTTGCCCCGCCAGACCACTGTTCCACTAAATCCTGGACCCTTCGCCTAGCACATTCTAATAAGCCCCCCCCTTTAACATAATACAATTAATATAACATAATTAATACCATATAATTGAACTATGCCCTAATTTAACTTAACTTAACTTTTACCTATAACAATTCCCCCCTCTAAAATTTTGATCGGGCTTTAGCCCGCATCAACCTCTTAACAGTCTCTTGACAGTTATTTAATTAGTTTCTTAACCAGTCTTTTAATCAGTTCTTTAACATATTTCCTCTTCAATCGTGTATAGTTGTCTCAATGTATGGCAAATCTGGTTCATAAGCCGCATGTCTTACTTCTCCTTTTCATCAGTTTTCTTTCTGAACAGATCCATTTTTCTTTCATAGGACATTCCCCCATTAATTTCTGTTTAAAAATTCCCTATATTTTTGAACAGCCAATACACTTTGCTGTCCTTTATACAGCTGGTTAACGATAAAAAGTTGATAAAATTGGGGCTCGGATTTGAGTGTGTTCTGAGGACAGCAGTCCGAGACTCTCCTGCATATGGAGAATGATAGCATTTTCACACGGTTGTATCTCTCCTTTATTGATGCTGATAAGTAGGAGGATCAATAGAACTGGGGGTCCAGTACAGGCTACTCTCCCATTCATGTCTCTCCTGTGCAGAGGATCAGCGACTCTTTTTGGCAAGAGTATCTCCTGATCCGGTCTTGCCCTCCCTTCTCTTCTCTTTCTTTACTACTTGTGCTGTTCTTACCAGTTACTGTTGCAGGTGTCTACTTCCCCTTTTGTATCAACCTGTTCTTTCTTTCTTTTAAGGCCAGATTGCTAGGTGCGTGGGAGAATGCTCTATCGCTTCTCAGATCACAGGATCTGTAACAGGGAATACCAGAGATTAAAACATGTTTTTGATAATTCATATAATTTCACTTCATATATAAATATAATTTCCTTAAGTTAAAAGAATGTTAAAAACTTTTCAATTAAATATTTTATAATAAATCTAACAGAGTTCTTATTATAACTTATAGCTTATGTGGTTCTATGGTGTTCCTGATGTCTTCTTAACTTATCTGTAGTGGGAGATCATCTCTCAGGAGCAGAAACAGGCCCTTTTAATCTGATGTCCATCCTCCTTCTTGCGTCCTAATGGCTGTTTCTGTGATGGGTAAAACTTGAAATGGACCTTCCCATTTTGGAGTTAGTG
>NW_005054305.1:12548298-12549883 GCF_000277835.1 Geospiza fortis
ACCTCCTTTCTGGTAGCTTAGTTTCTTCTTTTTCTTCTTCTCTGGATACTTTATATAATTTTATTTCCTCTTCCTGCTTCTCCCTTTCTAACCAACACTTAGTGTATCTAATCTCTTCGTCACAAGGTTCTATTCAGGTATTGACATATCTAATTAAAGCTATACATAGCCATCTTTCTTTTGTCCTGTACAATAAATAGGTCCTTCAGCAATACTCTGTTTAGGCCACATATCTGTACAGTGTCTTATCATTTTTATCTTATCTAGATCCTTCATTCCCTCATTAGTATCCCAATTTATTATAAGTTCACCTAAAGGACTACTAGGTGGTATTTTCTTAAAAATGTCCTTCCCTTTTCTCTTCCTGCTGGCACTTTTTCCAGCACACTGTCCCATCTTTAACTGCCAATTGGTATCCAAATACAATTTTTTTTTTCTAATAAGGGATATGTATTAGTTATAAATGAGGAAGAGAAAATAAATATTATTTATTGTGGAAAATGTAATAATAATGGTTACTTTAAAAAAAGTTCCTGATCACAAGAGACAAGATCAAGATGACAACTTTAAAGAAATGTTTGATGTGGAAATGAAATAAATATGGCAGCTTTGGTGGGAAACAAAACAAAACAAAAATGGCGACCTAAATATTTAGCGTGGGAAACAAAATAAATATGGCAGTTTAACAAGGGTTTCGGAATAATAATGTCAATTCAAATGAACTTTTATAATCTAGGAATAATGCAATGTTGAAATTAATTCCAAAAAGAAATATCTATCGCTTTAGCAGGTAGTTTTAGCAGGGAAACTAAACAATAATGATGGCTATTTCAAGAAATGAAACAACTTACAACCACCTGCTCAACTAAATACAAAATAGATGCAGTAAGCCACTTACTCTGCACACCACACTCAACCACGTACAAAACGGCCTCAATGAGCCGCTTACTCAAAATGGCCACTGCACACCACACACGAAAATCAAAATGGCCGCTTCTCAGCCCACTGTATGGAAAACTCCAAATGGCCGCTTCTTGGCCTGCCTCACCAAACTCAAAATGGCCGCTTCTCAGCTCGCCTCACAGCAAACTCAAAATGGCCACTTCTTGGCCCGTCTCACAGCAAACTCAAAATGGCTGCTTCTCAGCCCGCCTCACAGCAATCCTAAGGAGTGGTCAAAGGACTTTTGGCCAGCCCTCACCTCTGAACCTCACTCCTTAGGGGCTCCGACTCTTAACATACAAGAAAAAAAGAAAAATTCTCCCTAACGGAAGCCAGTTCTAACCTCCCCTTCAGCCCTGGTGACTGAAAGGGCCCTTCCACAGCCGGCAGCCCACCTCACCCCTGCAGGTCACCATCCCCATGAAGTATATTTTCAGCCCTACGACCCCCTTTATCTGGGATCCTAACTCAGGGTGAGCCTACTTCCCCTCTATGACCCCCTTCCCACGGGGGTCCTAGTTCGAGGGGACCCTACTCCCCTTGGGTTGGGCACCCTCCCCTTCCCCAGCTTCAGAAAAGGGGCACTCCCCTACACGGTGGCCACTTTATTCAGTGGTCTCCATATAGGAGTATTTTCTCCCAC
>NW_005054305.1:12551231-12567045 GCF_000277835.1 Geospiza fortis
GCAGGAGCTGCTTAAAATGACAGAAGATCAGTATCTTAAAGTCAAAGTAGCATGTAATTGCCAAAGAGGGCATCTAGGCAATTTAGGAGTATGTTATCATAACAAAGAGACCCAATGCAGCTTTTTCTGTATGAGCTCAGAGGGCTTATCTATTCCTCTGGTATGGTCCAAACTGTTTTTTCCCCTGGACTGAGAGATAGGATGCTTGATGGGAATGGCTAAGATTCAGTTGTGAATGTTTTGTCATCTATTAAAGACCCAAGTCAACTGATAACTAATGCATCAAAGAATTTTAAAGTAGTAAAATGTGTATAGAATAATTCTTGGAAGAATAAAATAAAATTATGAGGCAAAAAATAGATTCTTACATATTTTGCATCTGAAAAAAATAGTGTTTTGTTTTCCCAGAGAACATGGTATTGCAACATTAATTTATGTGGCAATGTCTCACATAAGTTTAAGATTAGAACCAGTCTCCACTCTCCAGCTCAATAAATCTATAATGAAAACCAGTGTAATGCCCAAAGTATTAGTAAAACCATACTTCTATCCCTTCTACATGCCTTCATTCTTTATTAATGCACAAAAACTTTCCCCCCACAAATTGGAAAAAGACCAATAATGAATAAATCATTCAAATAAGCCTTTTAGCAGAGCTGTATGTTAATGATAATAGTCAATATCTGACATTCCCTGAGGAAGAAAGTCAGTATTTAAAGTTATTTGCTTTGGGAAATGTTTGGGCAACAGGCATTCTTGTTGCTTCAAAACGACAGCAGGGAGTCTGAAGCATACTGTTAACACCCTCTTGAGTAGATGTGACTACATTTTCAAATTATTGAAATTCTTTGTATTTAATCACAGTCTTTATTGGCACTTATTCATTGTAACTGTACTTTATTCATTTATTCACTTAAATGTTTATACAAAATTGAATATCTAAAACTGTGGTAACATCTTTCATGGGCAACAAATAAAAATTAATCCTGCTTGCATTGCATGTGCACATCTATTCAACAGATGCCCTGTTATTGTTTGATAGATGCCTATGCCAGAAAAAGAGCTAGAAGCATATTCTGTTTAGTTTAGAAATAATTGGTTCTTAAAAGATTTTCAGTTTTCTATTTATCAGATACATGAACGTATGTTTATGCATACACTCATTTTAAAGTAAGACTGTCATTTGTACTTTCTACAGAAAGAATTCCGATTATTTGTCACAGTCAGAATTCTGATTAAAAGGAAGCATGACAGATCAGAGTCTTCATTGCTAAAAGTCATTTTATTTTCATTTTTCATAGATAAAGACTGAGGCCAGTACGGGCTGACTGAAAGCATGGCCAGTGTTTCTCATAATTACATTTAAAAAAGAGTAAGTGCTTAATATTAAATTACTTTTGTTTTCCTTGTAATATTTTTTACCATTTTTTGCCAAGAAATAAAACCAGAGAGGTTTCCAACCTTTGACCACCACCATGCAACTAAACCATAGCACTAGGTGCCGCGTCCAGTTGTTTCTTGAACACCTACAAAGACAGTAAGTCCATGCTGCCCATTCCAGGGCTTAATCACCCTTTCAGGGAAAAAATTTCTTCCTGATGTCCAGCCTGAATATCCCCTGGTCTAGCTTGAGGCCATTTCCTTTTGTCTTGTCACTTGTTATCTTTGGGAAGAGGTCAACCCCCATAAGCAGTCAGAATCAAATTTGTTCTCAGATGAGGGAGATTTGGTGCACTACTGGCAGGACTTAATATTCCCAAAAGGAATGTCTCACAGCAGAAAGGCTTTTGTTCTGTGAGCCAATGTCTCAAACTGGGCATTATAAGGAGAGAACATGTTACATCTTCAGTAACGAGAGAACATGTTACATCTTCAGTAACGAGACCCTGAATAATTTCTCTGCATGTAATTTCTCTAACTTCTTTCATCTGGAAGGCCGTGTCTGGGAATTGTTTCTAACACAATTATTTCCTCTTTGTACCTGCAGCACTCTGGGCCCTCATCAGAAATGAGCTGCTACAGGTGCGGTGTTTATCTCACATTTTAAATGCTGATCCTAAAAGAAAATTTCTGGGGGGAAAAATAAGTTCAGGAATCAAGAACAGGGATTTTGGTCAAACAACTGCTTCTTCAGGAATTTAATATTGAAATTGCCTCATGATAATCACATAAATACCTTCCTTTTTGTCAAGAAAACCCCTATGGCACTTAATTACTTGATTCTGGGCCACAATGAACAGTTCTGTGTCTCTTTTGTGCCTACATCACAGTGCGACTCACAGGTATCTTTACTCTCCTTAGCTGTGGCATTCTGCCCCAGAGCATATGCTCTAACCACGTGGCATAAACCCACAGAAGACACCCCTGACTACTCAAAAGTTAACATGTTCATTTTGCAGTGATCTTGAGCCAGAAAGACTGCACTTAAATTAGTAGACAAAAAGTTTGAGCGTTGGCTTTGGGTAAATATTTAAAGTATTTACAGAAATCATGTCACAATCACCAGAGATTAATGTTAGCATTTCACACCATACCCTGCAACTTGATAGCAAAGATGGAATGAAAAATGGGGGTTGAAATTTCCACCTGCTCTGTAGGTGGCTTAGCCCTTTACACAAAGTTCAGTATGTAAACCTGGGAAAGAATGAATGAGTGCACAAAGGTGTGTCTATCCAGACTGGATTTAGGCTTCTTTGTATCACAAAGAGGGCTTGAAGCCAAATTCTTCACTTCAGCAACTCCTCCTAATTACCTTAGAAGTTTTGTACGCTGAGTTTTGTGAATCCTGGTTTGAACTACCTTTCTGGTCATTAAAGTATTTCTCTAGTCATCATGTGCAAATTGTATTTACCTAACTTGTGGCAGGGGATGCTGATAAGTAGAACTAAAGAGGCAGTTTGCCTCACTGCTGCATTGAACAAAAATTTCCTGTCTGAGTCCAGGCCCAAGAGATTATCATTAAGCAGGAAAAAAATCCTTTTGACAAGCTTGAATAAGTCCTTTCCCAATTAAAATATATAGATATTTAAAAAAATAATTGTTTTCATTGCTACTAATTGGAAAGTAAGGAAACAAGAACAATGGTTTTCTGAATTAATAAAAAATTTGAGTTGCACTAGAGGCTGTATGAGTCCAGTATCAGCCAAACACATATTTCTTTATTTCCTTTATTCTTCTATACATCACTGAGATTTTAAAGTAACTCATTTCAGGAGGTTGAAAGGGTTTTCCTAGTGATTCACAACATTATAACTTTGGACGTATTCCAAAACCATGGTGACTAATAGATATCTTTCACTATCTTAGTCATGCTTTGAGCTAGCTCAATGTCTAAAACATGCTCTAAAATACTGATCCCAACAATGCAGTTCATAGTGAACCTTTTATGACTAGTATTACACTTGCCAATAACTAAGTAGTAAAGGTAAGTGAAATCTTGAAATTCAATTTATATACCATAAAAAAGAAGCGAAAAAACCTTCACCTTGGTACACGGTACATAACTTTGCCCAAAAGAAGTTTTATTCTGCTGACACACTAAAATAAATAAGTAAAGAAATGAAAATACTAAGATAATCAAAGAGTCATCATAAAATAGATCAAAATCATATTCTGAACACACACATATATATATATACACACACAATACATACAGTAGCTGAATATGAAATAATAATGGAGTGAATTTTATCTTAGCACTCCAGTGTCTCTCAGAAGATCCAGGACATAGGTCTCTGTCACAAAGAGACAGTCCAGAGACTGCTTCAGATGAGAATTTGGCCTATCACACTAATGTGATGTGAGCTTACATGTCCAAAGGAACAAAAATAACTGTCACAGAAAGTTGCCAAGGTCATTTGGCTCCCTCCTGGAATTTGTTTCAATAAGTTGAGAATGAATGGAGTATCAAAAACTCAGAGATGACTTAAGAAAATCTAATTACACCCAAGAAACTGTTGCCTCCTCCTGTTATCGAAGCGTAAAGATAAATTCCCAGCTACCCTGTGCAAACTCCCTTATCAATATTCTGAGGTAGGATAGAAGGAAGCTCCTATTGAGTAACACCTCTGTCACTCTTGCTTCAGTCCAGCACAAATAATTTAATACAGAAAAAAAAATAACTGATACTAGCCACAAAGTCACTTATGTTTGATTATCCTATCCATGGAGTGGTTTAGGGTTTGAACTACAAATGTTTGAGTTTCAAATTAATCTCTGGTCTCCCTGATCAGCAAAACTGCCATCCTCCCCCCATCACCATCCTTGGCTTTTGACATGTCATTATTAACAGTGGCTCAAAGGCTGTCATTGAGTATATTGCTGGTAATTTCAAACCAAGCAAAAAGTCCTTTCTGTGGCTGTATCCTGAGTAGAGAGATATCCAATCAGCTAGTAGAGAATGCAAAGGAAGGAATGTCAAATTTTAGACAAGCTTGAAAAAATTTAAACTTAATTTTTGTATAAAAATGCCTCCTGATTTGGCTATCAAGCAGAGTAAAGCGGAACTTAATTCTTTCAGTGTGAAGTAATGCAGTTCTAAGGTGAACCTTCATTTAGTGCATCATTGTTCTGTGGTAAAATTATGATCTTCTGTCAAGTGAAGGGATTTGATTGGAAATAAAAAACAGTAAAATGAGCAGAAGATCTAGAGGAAAGCTCACAAAGAACAGGCAATGTTCAATGAATGTTGTTAACAGCCTTCTTTCTTTGACCAAAACACCAGTTTGCATTTCTGAAATGTACCAGAAAGCATTTTTCAACAGCCAGGAACCTAAGCTATTTTCATTAAGGCTTCATTTGTGATATGAATGTTTTTTGTTAAAATATGTTAAATGAAGAGAAGTAAGTGTTTTTTTCAATCCTCAAAAAAACCCAAGAAATTGCAAAGCTATGCTGCCAGTCCTTCCCATGAACAGATTTAAGAGATGCCTGCTGAATAGTTGTCCTCAGACTTCCAAGTCTCTACATATATTGACAACCTCTTCATAAGGATTTATGACATGTCGATTTCTCAATAATCCCTGCCTCCTCTAAATCATGTTTTATTACTATGATGCATACCAAAAGATTGATTTACAGAAGATATCCTGGTTGTGTTCATGTGAAATTTGTAAAATGGACTTCCTAATGTCCCTGTGTGCCTTCTTCAATACCCATTCATTACACAGGAGCAACAAATGTTGCATATGCTGTCTATTGTTACAGTATAAGATGGTGTACAGTCAGTGCCATCAGCTGGAAAGTGTTTGATCCCTGCTCAAAGGTTTGCTAGGGATTGTGTGATCCTCAGGGATTTTACAGGCTCTCCAGATTTGAAATACAGAAACGTTTTACACAGCGCTTTGTGGTGCCTGCTGAGTGGTTTTCTGCAGGTTGCATCAATTCACTACACTAATCAACAGATGACAGTAAACAAGAGTCATTTAATTACTATTAAAGACCATTTTCTCCCTGTGGATATGAATGAGCAACTGCCAGTGGCTTTAAAAAGTGGTACTAATCTGAGCCTGGGATCTAATTCTATGTGGTTTGGTTTTAGTCTATTGCTTAGTGGTTTCACTGCTAGTCCAAGGACTTAGATCATGTTTTCACGTCTGCTTATGTCTCCAGCAAAACTACTTTATCAAAACTCTCTATCAGCATCCTCATGGCCTTATGCCCCAAATGCAGAGGTTTTCACTTATTGGAATAGCCTTAGCATACTGGAAGTTTGCCATCAATAAAGAAAACTACTACATTCCACATGCAGCCTGGACAAGGCTGTAAGTGGGAAGATTGCTGCTGCTGATCCTCCAAATCAAAGTCTTTGCATGGGTAACACACCAGAACAATGCACATATTGCTCAGTTTTCCCCTTCTAAAATGTTGCAGTGCTGGTAGAAGTCACCATAAACTCTTAAACACTGTGGTTGACATGAAAAGGTGGAGCCAGAGACTGCCCACACCCTGACAAGCAGGAAACCACACAGATGTACCAGCATGGCTTACACCTCTTCCTGCAAGTGGCCCAGCAAAGATCCTCCTTCTCTTGGTCACATGGTCCAACCTACATTTATCTAATAATTTATAGCAAAGCTTGGGCCAACATTATCCAATTACCCAAATCATTCCTTGAAGTCATGAACTTAGGCCAAAAAAAAAAAAAAAAAAGGCGAAATTAAAAAGCCAGTCTAGTTGGTGAGGTGTAAATTCCAACTACTGCAGTAGGAGTTTCATTCTTGGAAATTCTTAGGAAATTATTCAACACTAGAAATTTAAATGTTGGAGAGCTCATTATACTTTTAAGATTACTAGCTATATTTGATTTCATGATTGGTACAACCCAAAGAGCTCTGAAACTGAGCTCTTTACCATGATTAGTATGTCAGGCTCAGGAACACACAATTTGCTCCTCATCATTGATAGTAGCTTAATCCTAGCCTAGTTTTACCCTGGTCTCCAAAGACTAGATTCACCTAATCTAGTTTTAGATTCTCAAATGAGATAAATAGTTGTCAAGTACATGCAGTATCCCCATGGCTAGTGACAGGTTACAGGTTTTTAATAACTGCAAGGGCTCAGGATGGAGTTTTTCTGACTCTTCCTGTCTTCTCTTGCCTTTGCCAATGAAAAGGTTTATTCCAGCTTACGCAGTTGAAACTGCAATTGCCTAATGACCAGGTGGACATCACCTAATTTATCTTAGCCTTTCTTAGCTTTGCATAATTTTGTGTTACAGCGCTCATTGCTGTTATAATGTTGATATATGTCCTGTAAATAATAGATTTTGGTTAGAGGTAGCCATTCTGGTAGTTAGTCTGAGTAGAATAAAACATCTATGGTTCCAGAAAAACAATGTGGTGTAGGCAATACAAGTGCACAGAAACGTGGCCTCAGCACAGAGGCTTCAGGGCTCTGCCCAGCTTGCCGGTTACCCACTTCTGAGCACTAAGGGAATTAAGCTTCTGGAATGAAGCTCCTGGAGCTCAATGAAACTGGTTTCAGGAGTCACCAAGAGCACAAGTGGTGTCTGGCATATACAATATATACCATATAGAATAAAATTTAGAAGTAATTTGAAATTGCAAGGTAAAGAACAAAGACCTAAGTGTAGGACTTCTTGGAAAGCCGCGGTAGGCCCACATTTATACTTGCTTGAGGAGGAAGAAACTATCAACACCCCTCTTGTCATGGCAAAAGACTTGAGATGCTGAGTGTTCAAGTATTCTGACTATTAAAATAAAGAGGAAAAGCAATGGCACACAGTGACTGGGGTGGGGTGTGGATAAGAGTTAATGAGTAAAAGATAACTTAAAAGAAAAAATTTTTTTAAGTATTCAATGCAAGACATATGGAGTCTGATTTATAACAGTGCTGAGTGTTCGCATCTAAAAGCAAAATATACTTGACCAATGTTGTAAATATACAAAGTTCTCCAGCAAACCTAAGTATTGTGCCACTAAGGCTACAAGGGTGATATTTTAAAATATATTCAGGTACCAAAAATTATATCTATAGAGATTTTCTCAGAAGACATGAGAAATTGAATCCTTTACACCCATAAGTCAAGGTTAGCATATCCTTAGGCTAATGATATCTGCAAACTAATTTGCTTACCTACGCTTCTAAAACTTAAAAAAAAATCTGTCTCTGAGTATGTGAAAGTTAGGAGTTTGAATTTATATTTTTGACAGGGCTGTCAGGAAGAAACATCAAACTAAAGGCTTTGAAACATTCAGAAAAAGAGTGGGAAAACTATCAAAACATCTTAGCACCTGATCATGGGCAGGTTTACCCCACAGTAGAATGGATAACGCAGACAAAACACAGCTCAAGCTACAGCTAGTCAGGAAAATCAAGCCTGTGAAGAGAATTTTGAAGGACAGGATATGTGTTTTTCTTCTATTTTCTTAAGAACCTGTAAGTACAACTAAAAAAAATTATGAACAAATGTATGATATCCTTAAGAAATTCTTCCAAATATCACTCAGCCAGAGTGACTTCAACACCGTGAGAGACTTATTGTCAGGTTTTCTATCCTGATTCAAAAGCTACTTAGGTGTGTCTTCTGTGTTTTAAACAGAAGTTCAAAAGGCAACTTGATCACAGTTCATAAGAACCCAGAGGAAAAGACTTCAGATATTTGAGACACTTTAATCTGAGAGACAACATCATAAAAAGATTCAGATTCTAAGTTGAAGACAGAAAAGTAAAAATTAGGGAGAAGAGACAGATTTTAGGAAGAGCAGTAATTAATCATTGTTGCAGCTTGCCAAGGTAAGTGGCAAATTTATCATAACTCAGTCTTTAATTCAAGATTGAATGATTTTCCAAAGGATGGGAGGCAAACAATAGATTTTGGTGCTAGACAGCAAGAAGGAAAAAAACTCCAGGGAGAATATTTTCTGTCCTGTGATATCCACACATCCAGGCTAAGTCCATGGCACCCCAGGCTGCCTTTGATGATGAACAAGAGATGGACACATAGCTCAGGATGTACAGCATGCAGTAATGTGCCATAGTAGTAACTACTCAGTATTCACTGAACTCAGATGGAGCACTTATCTTTTGGCCTTGCAGTGTGCCTTTGGTTTTTGTTTTGGTGTTTTGGGTTTTTTTGTTTTGGATTTTTTATGGTTTTGGTTTTTTCTGTTGTTGTTTTTTGGGGTTGTTTTGATGGTTTTTTCCCCCAAAATTAATTACAGGTAATTATTATGAATCTTTTTTTTCAACATTATATACCTGCGCTGTTTCTTAATATGTACAAACTCAAACATTGCCCTAGACTTCTGTTCTATCATGAATTGAATAAAGAACTGATCAAAAATTAAGGAAAACTACTGTATAGTGTAAAATTTGTTTACATTCAAGAATATCCAATGACATTCTTGTTTTTTGCTTCTGCTGACATTTGCTTGCATTTGCTTCACTGTTTTTATTTCCAAATATATGCAGGTTCTAAATGTTCCAGAGACTATATTCCTTATCAGGGGTAATATAAATAATAAGAATAGATTTTATAATTGACTTTTCTCCCCAGAATTAAGCATAAATATATATATTCGCATGTAGAAGTAAAATAATGTGAGCCACTATTTTTGAAAAGTTTGTATTATTTTGTATCAACCATAAGTTTACATCTGAATTGTATGTTTCTAAAATTCAGTGAAGCCTAAAAGATAGTTAGGAAGCCTTGACAGAGAACAAGTCACTCTAATTGAACACTCCCTCAGGGATATTTTAGTCAATTAAGAGTGGTCATAATTGAGATGGTAGCAACAGAAGAGAGGGGAAGAGAAGGTGGTATGGGAGCGCCGCTTCTCTTCCAAATCTATCCGTTAGTTTTGCAAGAGACATTTCCTTTCTCCAAAGACCTTGCCTCTCTTACATCCCTAGCTTATCACGAGAGTAATTCTGCAAATTAATACTTTTTTTTTTAATATTCTGACTCATCTTGTGGTTTGAGGTTTAGTAGAACCTCCTAGGTTTTTGGAACATGTTTCCTCAGGAGTTTGAGTTAAGCTGGAATATTGACATCCAGTGTGACTGATCATGTTTTGAACACACAAATGAAGTTCTGGAGTTTGTAAATGCTCAAAATACATTAATTACTGTATGGATTTTATTGAAGTGGATCTTGGTGGAAAAAAAATTAATCACTGTCCAACTTGTTCTTCAATCTTACACACTCAAAACAAAGGAAACTTTTCCAAATGTACTTTCTTAAAAGTTTCAATCTGTTATATGCTAGCAGATTTTGTCCCTATTTTTTCTCTAATGATTCATAAAGTATACAAGTGATATTATCTACCTAACTTCAAACAACATAATTCAAAATATGATCTTGCTTTCTCTGCAAATTTGCAAACAATATTTAAACAATTTACCATTATCTGTCATGAAAACCTTTGAAATCATGTATAGTGGAAGTGGAGGTTTCCTATGCTCCAAGTTGTTTTTTACCACATCTCCTGCATCTCCAGTGGTCAGCACAAAGGCAGTCTTTCAAATCCCTCTGTGGGCTACTAACTTTGGCTTGTCTACATACACAAACTTTTCACTGCTGCTTCCCACTCCATTGCATATTTTGTCAACATCAAAGGAATCTGAGGCTTTCCATGTGTCCCAGCTGTCTAGCCCACATGATTATAGGATTTGGAGCTGATGTGTTGTTGTTATTACTAGTTGCTAGGTGGAACTATACGGTGGACCATGATCCTATTGTCCTAAATACTGTAAAAAGTGAGAACAAATGATGGTTTGTGATTCCAAGCACTTTATAGTCCTTCCAGACAAATGAGGGAAGACCAGAATCTAAGAGAACAGTGCAAAAGAAAGAGTCAGGTCTATAATTAATTTTAAACAGTTGCAACTGATACTGAAGAAAAACACTGAGAGAATAGAGGATTAATTCTCACATGGGCAAGAAGACTTTTAAAGTTTAATATGTCCCTTCAAGGACACTGTAAAATGAGTTACTATGGAGTTAAATGTTTGTACTTCTCTCCATTACTTTGGTCACATGTATATAGATCAGCCTGTTCTAGTGGAAAATGTCCCTGCCCAGCCCAGAGAGGGTTGCAACAGATCTGTAAAGTCCCTCCCAGCCCAAACTATTCTATAATTGTCTTTATGTTTCAAGTAGAAAACATGTCCATTTTTCTAACTGTAGGCTCTGCCCAACCAGACTGGGCTCTCACATGAAAAGGCTGTATTTCTATTCCCTCAATGTTAGCAGTAAAAATGGCCAGACCAGCTGGGTCCTTATTTTCTTCCAGTAATGCACTCAATAACAGTTACTATATTCTGCTGCCAGTTGCAACTTGAAATTCAGCTATGCCTACTGTGGGCATAGCCCTGTGATCCACTGATATGAAAATGTCTTATAGAAGCTCCTCTTATAAGCATACTCACATCTAAAAAAGAAAAGCTAAACAAAACCCACAAAAAGCCAGAGCTTTTAGCTGTTAGGTTTGTTCAGCTGCTTAGCTTGCTTAATTCAGAAGTGATCAAATAAAGTGTGCAACACATAACTTTCACAAAAGAAGGCACATCCTTATTTAGAAAGAGTTACTACTATGGCACATTACTGTAGGAATAACTTTAAATCACTCCTAGTGAAAACATGGCCCTTAATGAAGAATTTTGTTGATACACAGAACAGACAGAGTTTGCAGTGTAGTTCTATTGACTTGGTAGCACTGGGTAATTTTCAAAGAAATTGGTAGATTCTTTGTTTCCAAAACCACCAGATTTAACACTGAACTAACACAGAAACAGATCTGTTGAAGTTTTTGTGCTCCCTTTTTCCTGTATTAAGCTTCCATTTAGTGTACCACTACTGAAATATATATATATATATATATATGAAGTATCAACAATATAATACTGGTGCACAAGATAAGAGTCAAGGCAGGAAAGAGGCAGGAGAAATCTATAATTAGATTTTTCTCAGTGCATCCATCTTCATTTATCCAAGAGGCCAAAGTCATTATTATTTACTCAAGAATCTCCTTGGAGACTAGAACTGTAAAGATTTACTGCATATTATGAGAATCTGTAAGTATATTGAAGTTCCTTAGTTCAATTATTTGTCCCTTTTGCACTTGATTAAAATGGGAAGAAAGTTACACCAGTTGTATACCATATGTTTGGTTTCTGATTCTATCTTCCCTCTCCTAAGTTGATCCTGTAATAGAAAAGGGATAGCTGTATTTCAATTCTCCTCTCTCGCTTTTCTCACCAGCTGATATAAGCTTACTTGTAAAGGTTTTTGTGTTTGGAAAGAGAAGATGACCAAATTTGTTCAGAAATTCGTGAGAGAAAGTCTTAACTAGAATAGTTGTAGTTTTCACAGCCATCCTTTGAGCTCAGAGTTTGAGGCTTAGATGCAGCATGGTCCCTTTAAAGATAGTGGTACCCCAGACCATTCTGGATTCAAGAATTAAGTCCTTGCTTTGTCTTGGCCTGTTGGAGCAAAACACTTTTTCAGGATCAGCCCTATGAGTCATAGTGCAGAGGCATTTAATTTTAAATTTTAAATCTGATTATCCTGTATAATGTGGAACTGCTGCTTAGCAAACAGCTTTGGTTAACAAAAGTGGTACTACGCACATACCCAAAAAAAACCCCCAAACCCAAGCCCAAAACAAAACCCAAACCCCAAAGCACCCTACTTCACAGCAGATTATTTATTCTTAATCTTGGGCAAGCAAAATTTCCTGTGAATAAAAGAAAGCAGTTATATAACCTATTATCTACACTTCCATATAGAAAATATTCAAATAATTTATTTATTTTATTTTCTCTAAAATAAAGATATTAACAGACAGTTAATGTGGCTGAAAAGAGAGACTTAAACCACTCAGATATCAGAGTGTGTTCTGAAAGCATACTGTTCTTTCTCAGATTCAAATATTAACAACATTGTGTGTTATTTATTAAACTTAATCAAACCCAAAGCCTCATCCTGGGTTCAGTTCTCACGGTACAACACAATTCTGGTCCCAGTCTAGGATCCTACTCCTTGTTTGCAAAATGCATCAAGTCCCTGTGCTCATCAAGGTCATTCAGGCTGATTGCATAGCTCCAGGTGTTGGCATTGGGCAATCCAGCCACAGAAACAGGGCCAGGCCTAAGGCAAGCCGGAGCTAATGAATGGCAAGAGCCAAAGAGTGATAGATTTTTAAATGATGCACTTAACCCCCAATCAATTGCAAATAGTTAAATGCACATGGGACTCCCTCAGGCATGGGTTTTGGGTCCTTTAAAATAAATATGGACGAAAAGAGGAGCCCTATCCCTGCAAACACTGATGGGATTAACTTTATGGAAATAGCACCAGTGGAAGAGCACACATTTAGGTACAGCACATAAGAATTTCAGTAAGCTCTTAAATATTCTTCCTTTAAAAATTCCTCATGTAAATATTCAGATCATGTTAGATTAAAAATAAATAATTTTCTTTTTTTACATGATTTTGATTTATATCTACTTTTGCAGTTGGGGAACTGATTGAGAATGGAATTGTTTCTTTTGTTTTATTTTTGTAATATTGTTCTGTTTCTTTTGACCCTGACAGTATTGTGCTTTTTTACTTTTAAAATTTCTATAAATATCCGCATTTTCCATTATGTGGGTAAAACCTATTACTGTGCTCTCAGAAAATATTTTGGAACCTTCAGAGAGAAGACAGCATAAGCATGTTTCCAGTCTAAGGTGGCAAGCTCAGCAGCCAGCCTTTGCAAAGGCAATTTATATAGCAACACTATAATCACAAAAAGCTTACATTTTATCTTCAATGAGAAAAAATATTTACTGCAATTACAAAGGTTTTATAGAAGAGATGAAACCTAGTATCTAAGAATAAACCAGTTCACTACAATTAGTTTGAAATGTAAAGGTTAATATTTGCATTCTTCATAAGCAAAATTCTGCTATAATTTAAAAACAGCTAAATCATTGTACATAAACATAAATCCTTGCACAAATATATAAAAAGCATGCAAGAATCTGAAGTAAGCCCTGTAATTTCCTGAAGAACTGACCAATTGTCAACAAAATAATTTTGGTGAAAAAAACTATTCAGTGGGCATATACAAGCTTGCTTTAATGTAAGCTAAATTTGTAGTCAAAGATAGGAGAGCTAAAGCCATTCATCTGAGGAAAGACAGGACCTCAACGGTTCATTTCCTATTCTGAATCTCATGAAAAGAATGTGTACACTCAGTCTCTCATTTCTCAGGAATGACTCTAACTACCAGACTACTATTGTATTGTCCCTACTGAAGTAATTCATCAGCAGAGAGCAAGTGAGAAACAACAAAAAAACCTAACTATATTAAAAACTACATGAAATATTTTAAACTCCTATCTTAACTATGTTAAAAAATATAAGCCAAATTCTTTGCCTCTCATGCTAGATAAGATGATGTCATTATCTATACAGAGCCCAAATCTTTCCCACTGCCCTATTTCCCTTCTCTGACTAACTCCATTTCTCTGAACAGCCTAGATCCTGTGCTGGAGAAGGCAAAGAGGAGGAGTGGAGGGACAAACACAGGTAAAATAGTAAAAATCTGCGAGTTAGAATGGTGCTTAGATCTAATCTCAGGACTGAGACCAGAGAAGAAAAACACACTGAAAGATTAATTTGTTGAGTTTCTTTGCAGGCTGCAGGGGTTCAAAATGAAACATTAAGTTCTTCTCCTATTGACTTTAGTGATGCCCAGAGCTGGACCTGTAATTTCCCTCCTCTTTCATTTTTGTATTTGGTAGCTTGGTTGAGCCTACAGCAACACAAGACATCCTCCAGCCAGGGGCTCTAACCTGCCTTCTAGTACCCAACAGCTGCAGGGAAACAGAGACAGGTCCCTGACCTTGTCTCAATAATCTTATGAAAAAGATGCATATTTTAGTAGCTTTTCTTATTCTCTGAGAGTAATTTTTCTTGTTCCCAGGGAGTTCTCACTAGAATAGCTGCACTCAAAAATACCTTCACGCCAACAGCAAGCTCACAGGGGTTTGAACAAATTCCCACCATGGTTATAGAAATATTTGTATTATCTAGAGTGAATTTTGGGTCAGGCCTCTCTTTCTGAATAAACCTGCTAGAAGACCAGACCCACTCTCTAGGTGACTCTAGCCCTTACAGCAAATCAGCAGTTTGTGGAGCTACGTGGAAATCTACCCAATCTCTCCCTTTCCTGGCTTCACAAGTGGGAGCTGTTGATACCTGCACAGCTCCCGGTACAAGGCAGAGCAGAAGAGCACAGTAAGTTAATCCACAAGCCATTCAGAAACGTCTAGGACAGAGACAGTGACACCAGGGAATCATATGTCTGCACTGAAAATCGAGTAAATTGTTTACTTGGAGGGTTGATGAGAAACGTGCAAATGAACCTCTGAAGCAACCACTTGTCAGGTAAGGATACTAATGTGCTCTAATAAAAAGCAGTATGTTCTCATCATTGCAGTATCTTTTCCCCAAATGTACTTGCAGCAGTTTATCAACATTATATAATGCAGGGAGAGTTCAGGATGAGGATAAAGAGTTGATAGCCAGCTTTTGGTGTGCTTGTTTTTTTTGACTCACTTGATTCATAGGTCTCATCTTTACACAATGTACTTTGAGCTGTTTTTTTTCTTTTATATTTAATGATCAGTATTATTTTTGATACTAAATAAACACCCAAGAAATCCTTTAGGTTTCAGGAGCAGGCTTGAAAGACTGCTTTTAAAACTAATCCAGTGTATGGTTGGTTTCTCATACAATCAATGCTGATTGTATTCTATATTTCCCTCTTGTTTACCCCCATTTCCCCTACCACAGAACCGTGTAGAGGAAAAAAAAAAAAAAAGCAGAAGGAAGGAAGAGCAGGAGAGCAGGATAGGAAAGCTCTAGCAGTGCTTTTTCTTTAGGGACTGTGGCGGGAGTGAGGGAGCGGGGCGGGGGACCTCCTGTCCTTCAGAGGAGCAGGTCGCCCTTCCCGGGGGCAGGAAGAGGGAAGGGGGAGTGTGAATGCCCCGCGGGGGCAGCATCACGCCTGCCGTGCCCCCGGGGAGCTCCGGGGACACCCTGCGGCGGAGAGCGCGGGCAGGGGACCGCGGGGGCACGGCGGCTCCGCGGCCGGGGAAGCGGAGGAGCTGAGGAATGGCGGGATGGACGGATGGATGAGGGAAAACGGGTGGAGGGATGGAGGGGTGAGGGACGGATGGATGGGAGGATGCGGGGTGCAGGGATGAGGGATGGAGGGAGAAGGTGTAGAAAAATGAGAAATTAAAGGCTGGGGGGGGAAGGGATGGAAGCGCCGAAGGACAGAGCGACAGCCCGAGA
>NW_005054305.1:12567802-12593833 GCF_000277835.1 Geospiza fortis
ATGGACTTTTCTAACACTCCCTCCACCAGCATAATTAAATAAATAAAGTGACGGGGGTAGAGGGGCTGGAAGTCTCCGCTTGCTCTTCTTTCGCTGCCCAGAACCGCGAGTGCAAACGGTGGGATGCTGTCTCTGAAAAGGGTTTTCTGGTTTTTATGTGTCATGATGCACACGGCTGGTGGTAGCTAGTATAGTAACTATCTGTATCCCAATAGTTCCCTGTCGAAGGGTTGTTATGGCAGCAGCGGTCCCCGATGCTTTTTTTTTTTTTTTAATATCTGGCACAGGGTAATGTTAAAGACCTGGAAACGGCTTTAATTAAAAAGGACAAAAAAAAAAAAAAAAAAAAGAAAAAATTTTAAAAAAGATAAATAAAGCAGCCTCGTGCCTCTTTGCCAAATAGACAGCAAGTACAAATATAAGATTCACACTCAATCTTCACTCCCTTCTCCAGAAGCTGGTGCTGTGATAACACTAATGACTGGAGGAGGCTGGGGGAAAATGTCTTCCCCTCCCCACCTAACTCCTGCTTTTTGCTAAATTTTGTTGGAATTTTAGCTTGATTATGGCTTGTGCTTTTTCATGTGTTTCACTGATACTTTTTCATAGTGTCGTTTCTTACTTGCAGAGAATTTCTTTAGTCCTGCTTTACACTGGGTAAAGGGATTCAAGTGTTCTTACGTACAAGTAAAGCACATAATTTGCAAAATCTTGTAATTCTGTAGATTTTGCTTTTCTGTACAAGTCACAGGATGATAGTTTTCTCCTTGTAATGCAGAGAGGAATCTCGATGAGATTCATCTGAATGATTTCAGCACATCTTACCTGCCACAGCTGGTGGCAGTTTGAAACCATACGATTTAAAGGTTATTATGGAAGTAAGTTTCTCTATCACCTTTAATGGTCAGCCAATTCTCAGTCAAAACACATATAGTTCTAAGGGAAACACTCTGATTCTGATTTCAGTTTAGTCAGGTTTTTTTGGACACAGTGTTTAAACCCTGAAACCATTGAGGAGGATGGATGTTAAAACTCATAAAATTCATAGTGGGCTGTATTACTTTGACATTTTTTACTCTGCACTTTTGTGGATACCATTTGTTGTCTTCGGCCAGAGTTTGCTTGGGTAGAGATTGGGCAGTAAATGATAGGGACAGAGAATTTTTGTCCTGGTAGCTCCTGCATTTTTATTTCTATCAGAATATTTGAAGAGTGATATTGATATTGCAGAATGAAATGTTAATGAATTGTGATATCTTGTTTCCAATTGTACATTTTGAAATGTTCGGCTTATCAGTAGGAAAGCAACACAAATGTGTCAATGTTTATTTAAGGATGAAAAAATGCTATCCCAGGCTGATTCATGTGTAGAAACAGGCTAGATTCAGGTTAAATAAGTGAACTAAAATAATGTAGTGTAAGTGATCCATAATTAATTTTCACTGCTAATCATGAAAACAGGCACTCTTATTTTCAAGTTGGAATTTAGAGATTATGGAAGAGAGATGAAGAACAGCAAAATACATATATTTAATGACAGACAGAGCTCTTGAATAAGCATCAAGTATTTCTGAGGGAATGCAAGCCCATTTCGTAGTATAACCATCGTCATGATTCTGATCCCAGCTAAATCAGTATGAGATTCTCCCCAGGCACTGCTGTGAGCAGAATCAAAGACAACCCTGCTATCCATTTTTGAGGAATGGGGACACAAAAAGATAATTTATATTTTTCCCCATTATCATAGCTGGAAGGGTTTATTTTGTATCTCATATGGAATATTTCACACTTTACCCTCCTAAGCAGTAGTCAGGCCTACAGTTCTTACCTGCCCGGACAGCCCAGCTGAGATAATCCTTGCGAGAAAGAATATATGTTTTGCTAGGGGCAGCTTCATTGTGACCAAATAATAGTCATGTTAACTAGAAAAAGGTTTGACTTTGAATGCTGTTTTCATATCTGAAACCACTAAAATTTCATATTAGGGAGTGGGAATAACACATTTCTTAAAATGGCATTATTTGCTTTAAGGTTCTGACATGGAAGGACTAGATTAATTTAATCAAGATGGAGGGTAGATGTTTCTATCTTTAGTGATTAAAAATATCCTTAGTGATTTAAAAATAACCTTGAGTCGTAATGAAGAAAAGACAAATTTGGACACTCTGAAAAGGGTTACAAATAAAGTTATTTGATACAAATGAACCAACAGATTGCACTTATTTAACACTAGACAGTAGTAAAATGGAGCGAAAAGGAAAGTTGGCAAAAACAAGGCATCATGGGGAAAGCACAGTATAAATCCTGAAAGAGTTGCAAAAATTGCCCAAGAGACTCCAATGTTGACTGTTTGACTCCCTTACGGGAGTTAAATGGAAAAAGCCCCATTGACTTCAGTAAACACTGATAGCATGAGTGTATGCTAAGAGAAGAGATGGGTACTTCAACTATATACCACAAGAATTCAGAGTGATAATTGCTGAAATCAGATTAGAAATGTATGGGCCTTCTTCAGTTAGTAGGAAGTCCTGACTTTGCTGAGAATGAATTGGAGGCTTGCTATCCATTTCTCAGGGCCAAAATGTCAACCAGAGAATAATGTTTCAAGTGACTTTTAAAAAACGTGGCACATGATAGTTAATCTGCTTTTAATTTGTGTGATAGTCTATTAAAATGATGTTACCTTTCCAAGCTCAAGTTATTAATTAGTTATTGGTAACCATTTTCCCTTTCTTTTTGCATTTTTTTAAATGTCAGTTTTTCAGAAATGGCAAGAAATACAAAACAGTCTTCCTGCAAGACTGCACTTATAAGCTGAATAATTCAAAGCCTGTACTGTCATAGTGCAATCAAATTTTTAATATGATGCTGTCAAAGTCATAAAAAAAGAAAATCAAATGTGACATCATAGAAGACAACCTATATAGCTGACATGACATCCAAATGTTTTAATTTCCCCACATTATATTTAGTGGTTAATGAAGATAGACTTTTCTTTCTTCCCTCTGAGAAAACTCCTAATATAAGATATTAAATGTTCATAAAAAAACTACTTTATTTTCATAAAAACATATGCAAGTTTTGTGAAGATATGTCCTGAGCATAAAGGAGATGGAATCGTTTAAGAGATAATGTAAAGCCTTCACTGGGAAACAGAACTGAGATAATTTTTGGATGATGAAAAAAAAATATTGTCAGACAAATTTTCTATAATATGGTAGGTATAATCTCCATAAAGGACATTTTATTAACTGTTCCTAACTATGGATGAACCTCTGTCTAAAGAAAGAGACAAAGTCACCCTTGCCCTCAAAAATATAGTAATTTCTTTCTGCAGGAAGAAACATTTCTCTGCTGTTTTTCTCCCTAAATTAAGTATAACTAATGCCAACTGAAAGTACAAAGTACTAGATTACCAGAATTGGAAAATGAAACTGTTTTCACCCAGCCTTTGTGGAGCACAGGAGGCAACAGTGCAGTGTGGTGACCCCAGAATGATCTGCCATTTCAGCCTGGTTTTACTAGCCCCTTGACAAGGAGAAAACATTTGCCCACTGAGATCTTCCAGGTGGCTAAGGACCAATTTGCTCCAAGGGATCAATGTACTGAGGAAATTTGTCTGGAATGGGATTTCAGTTGATAACCTCAGCCCTGGTTGTGACTCTGTGGGGACCCAACTGGATCCTGCAAGGAGCTCAGCATCAGTGCTTTCAGAAGTGCCGGGTGCCTGCTCAGGATCCTCTAAGAAATGGAGTGAAATACCAGTTCATTTCACACAGGCCACAAACCAGCTTTCAAATCTCAATGATTTTCCATCACTACTGCATGTTGGCTGTATTTGAATCAGTGAACTAGAGGTGAAAGGCTCCAAAAATGTGATTACCAGTCCCCTGAGACATTTAGTTCTTCAAGGAGAGCTTACTGGAAATACTTATTCGTATTTCAGAGACTGGGGTAGAGGGAAATTAATTAACTACACAGAGATATTTTTGTTTTGTTTTAAAAAGTCTTTCACAGATTTTTTTTTTGGTTGGTTTGTTTTTTGTTTTTGTTTTTTATTTTGTAGGGAGACTGTAAATGCCAAATATTTGATTCTGGAATACATATATAATCTGTGAGCAAACAGCCTCATAGATTTGTATTTCTTTATCAAATAATGCTTCATTTTTGATCTGACTGTAGAAAATTATTTAACCATACACTCCCATACCTGGCTAAATTGAAACATTCTAATATTAATGTTTAGAGGTTTGGGTTTTTCTCCCCATATCTGCCACTAAAAGATCAAATAAATACTTGTAAAAACAAGTGTAGAATAAATAGACATCTGTTATTTATCATGGATCTACATCTGTTATTTATCATGGATCTTTATGTAAAATGGCTTATTTTGTCTAATTTAAGCCTAGTACTCTTTTGGGAAAAAAAAAATCAGCTTAAAACTATTCTAATCATTTTAGGCTACAGTCCAAACCTACTATGTAAACAATGCTACTGAATTAAGGAAAGCCACCAACATTGAAAATGAATATTTAATTAATAATCCACCTGTTCAAAGGTCTCTTGTCTTTTCTACAGATGTCTTCTTCCTCTTAGTTTATCCAGGACAGCTGCTACAGGAATTTCAAACTGAGGAAGTGTGCTAGAGCTGAAACTGCAGGAAAGCCTGTTTTCCCATTCCAGTGTTAGAACAGAGGTGAGAGGCAGGGATCCCTAAGGTCTAAGCTTTGAAGGTCACAATGACATAAAACATACGCTTCCTTCAAAATTATTTTTCTCTTAGAGGCAATGAGTATGGGCTTTTTAAAATATGGAATATGGTTGGGGGGGCAATTTGTATTTCTCAAGAGCCTTTATTTTTAAAATTAAGCAGCATTAACTCCCTATATATTCAAAGACTTTCTTCAAATGAGTCACCACATCTTGTGGAGTCAGGTACCAACAGCAGTGCCCAGAGCAGATTACTAACCAAGGACAGATGGACGCAGGTGGCCGGGAGACCATGCCAGACATCACAGGGTGAAGCAGGCTCACAAAGCAACAAAACCAGTTTTCTCTCTTTATCAGCATGACATTTCAAATTTCAAATCTCTCCTTTTGAAATAAAAGGCACAAATTTAGAAATCCTCAAAAAACAGTTTATTCACCAAAACATTTTGGATAGAATAAAAGGTGTTGTATGTGCGTTGTATTACACATACCAGCATATCACAAACAATTTAAATATTTCTGGTTTTACAGATTCTTTTTTTTCCTTTCAAACTAAACCCAGCAAAGTTATTTCAATTTTGGGAAGCAAAATGAGTGGAACTTGTATTCTGAGAAGATAGGATTTCAGTAAATTTTCTTCCATGGCTTAAACTAGAAAAGAAACACCTACCTTAAAATTAAAGTTGTGGTGAATGAAGGCATCAATCCTAAAATTATTTGTGAGGATGCAGAGCACAGGGAGTGTGTATTCCAATAAATTAGTTGACTGTGCATATCAAGTTACTCATGTGGCAAGTACTTTGAATTTATCAGAATTGAGCACTTGTTTGGCAAAGCAGTGAAAATATTGTCTTAGAGGGAGAGGGTAGAACTTTTGGTAGAAATTGAGCTGGAATCCTCCATTAAGATTATTTTTCAATGGAAATAGTTCATGCTTTGAAATTAGAATTGGCTTCAGTGTGGGTCAGTAACAGAAGACTACTAATTTATCTTGAAAAACAGAAAAACATAAAGTTTTACAATTTAGAATTTGAAATGGTAAATATTTTACAGCCACTACTGCTGAGTATTTAATTTAAATGGAATAAGAGGACACCAAACTACACTTAAAACAGTTAAATTATTGCCTGTATGTTATGTTTAGATTAAAATTTATCAGCCAAGTCTCTCAACCTAGGCTATACTGATTTTATGATTTATTTAAGCTGACAATAGAAGATTTTCACAAACTAGCTGCTTAAGACTGTTGTTCAGCAGTTCTAAATACCCATAATTTAAAGGCCAATGTTTAAGTATAATGAAGTGAGATTGCTCTGACACAAATGCTAATTAGTTTCTTGCAACTACCACACTTAAAAAAGAGTTTTTAAGCAACCTCATTTAGATGAATGGGAAAATAAAATACAGCAGTATCCAACAAATGGCTTTTGGGAAGGTAACAAGCTTGCTAATTCTAGAACTTGCTATAATTAGGAGAATTTCAAGTGAGAATGTTTGCCACAAACACCTCAACCAGCTACACTGAGACAGCTGATGTCCTACATTCAGCATTAGGACTGGTATTAGAGTTGGAAGGTAGGAGCTCAGGGAAGGGATTGAGCTTCACTGCTTGGATGGTCTCCATGGCTTCCCTACAGATGCTTACCAGCCACCCTTTCTGGGCAGCTTGCCTGGTGAGCAAAGGAACGACCAGCTGCCTCCCCAGCAGAGCTTCCTGGGGAGCACAGACAAAATTTCCAATTATTTGACCTCACTGAGCCTCAGTACTGTGTACATAGCTTCCTGACCTGCTGGACCTCCAGCACTGGCCTGCATGCCCACCTGCCACAAGCTGACAGTATTTGAGATTCAAACTAAAGAATATTTAGGGAGAAAGCTATGAGAAATTTTAAAATGAAATTTAAAATATTTTGGCAGTTAAAATGCACATAGCTAGAAGTATGTTTCCTTAAGGCTCCATTGAGATGAAAAGTCTTCTTTCCACAGACATCCTAGAGGAGGCAAGCGCAAATAGATGAGAGCATCTGTATTTTTAAAGCAATCATAACGAAAAAAAGAAAAACAACAATTACATCTGGTTTATAGAGCTTTCCAGACAATAGACATTTAAGCCTTGCATGACAAGTGGTACCAATGTTCAGTGGGAAGGAACTCCAAACTGCTTCCACTGGAGTGAAACACAGCAGCACTGCTATGAAACTCAAGGCTGAGAATTTTTATAGTCGATAAAATCCAGCATGAGCTTGAAAATAATTTAATTTGATTCAATCAATGAAATAAATAGGAAGACGGCTGCTATGTGTGTGCACATGCAAACTACAGCATGAATGAATCAACTCAATTCAATAAAAGGACAGAAGTAGAGTCTGTTACGTTATCAATGAAGCACTCGGCCATTTGAAAACATGATTTCATTTATGGAAATTTTACCATTTAACCAGTTCTCCAAAAGAACAGAAACATAAATTGAATGTTTAAGAAGTGGACTTTTTTTTCAGTCAGTAATTCTGCTTTAGATCAACTTAGTGGTAGATAAATTTAAAAGATTGATTATGATAAAATCAAACCAATTTGTTACTTCTTTAAAATGGAAAAAGACACTGCAGTGGAAAGGTATTTCAGAAGAGAAACCTTACAAATACACCTCTTTGGAAACAACTTTTTCTTGAAATTTGCACAGCTCCAAGATTTTTTTTTTTTGGTGTAAAAATACCAAGCTGTCTTCCATTCTTCCCAGATAAATTTCATGCAGCTGTAGATCTACAGGAATTCTATCATGTCCTACTAGAACTTACTGGAAAAGCTGCAGTTTTCTGTGTTAAAGTGTATAACAGCAGTAGTGTAATCTGATGAAGAGAATCACTGTGTCTTAACCATATAATTGGTTGTATATATATGTATGTGTGTCTGTGTGTGTACACATATATATGCATATATATAATTATTTAGTGTATATATACATATAAACACATACATATACATATATAGATACACACTTACAAAGGAATATGCATATATATAAAATTATACATATGTACATACACACAAATATATAGTTCTGTTCTTCCTGGTCTGCAACAGCAGATGATCTCCTCAGACACCCTACCTGGTTAAAATCCTCCACCCTGAAATTCAGCAGTTTTGGGGTTTTTTGTTTCCCAATAGAGCAATCTGCTGCGGTGAATTTATGAAGCGAATTTTTTTTCTTGAAATTTTTTGGATTTGCCCAATTGATTGGCCTAATTTGTATTTATTTTTGCTCACATTACTATGCTGATATTTGTTCCTTTCTTGTTGTTATAGAATAAGTAATTTTGATGTTTGTGCCCTGTTTTTCTAAGTGCTTAATGCCTTGTAATGGTTATGGATTATCTATGGTTTTCAGGTAGGTAGAAAAAAATAACTCCAGAATTATCCCTCCCTGGAGATCAGAGAAGCACAGCTACAAATGGAAGCCAAGGCTCTAAGTTCCCAATCCCCAGCTCCAGCCATGCCTCCTCATATAGTACAAAATCAGTTTAGCACGGATTTTCCCCAAAATATGGGCAACAATTTTGCTATGAAGGGGAGGCAATGTGTGATAATCATAGGCTATTTCATCAGCAATGAGTAAATGCTAGTATAGACTTGGGGAGACAGTCTCTGATCAGTCTAGATAGCTGTCTACTGGTATGTATACATTTGAATGTACAAAAAACCAATCTCTCTATATATATGAAATGTATATTTTTTAAGCTTTCTACAAACTATTGCTTCAAAATAGCATTTTCCTCCTGATTCATTACCACCTGTTTTTCTTTCTAGTTTGTTCCCTCTTAGTCATTACTTTAACATTTCCTTAACTTCTGTGAAACTTTCTTCCTGCATTTTGTTCCTCGTATTTGCTTTATTTCAGTTCTTAATTTCCATCTTGTCCTTTGTATCATTTCCCCAGTTATTTCTTCTTACTTAATTATTGAACATTTATTTTTTTCACCCTAGGGAAAAATAAATGGGGAAATTTGAAGCTTTCACTAACAATTACCTGTGATGAACGACAGCAAAATCCACACAGAGACTTACAGCTCTGTAGAGGTTTTTATGCAGCAGAAAACGTGACTTGGGTGTTTTTGTCTGTATTAGCAACTAATTCAGACCAAGAGGAGCAGACCAGTAGATCAAAACATCTAGTATGGAGGTCCTTATATTTAAGCATGATCAATGTGTTTTACCACAGACTAGATCCAGTTTCCCATCTCAGACAAAATGCTATTACCCTGAAAGTAGTTTGAGGCTATTCAAAGGACTAATTAGGAATAATTCAGATCCGTTTGTCCCCGTGCAGGTTACAGTACATTTGGTACAGACTGTAGGCAGAGCTTCCAGTTTACTTTGCTTCAAGAGAAATCTAATCCATGCCCACCATAGCTGTTCCCAAACCCAACCAATGTGCTGCAATTGGGATTCACTGCAAACCATCACCGTGTCTCCCAGTCCAGTGGCAGTCTCCTAGGTTCCCCATAACAAATTGCACCACCTTGTCCTGAAATTGCACATTCCTAACTCAGTTCTTAGCCTTGAAATTTTTATTTGCTCCTGTCCCCAGAAGAGCCCTAAGTATTCTGAATATTGAACAAGTCTGAGAACTGTAAATATTTCATTGTTCTGGCTCACTGACCAAGTACTGCAATCAGTTACTCATTCCTCAGGCAGCTGTGTCAGGCACTAGGCTAAAGAGCCATTCACCACTACTGTGTGGGCAAATAAATACTTATTTCCCTCATTCTGACCATGGTTCCTGCAGGTGTGGCCAATGTTTTATCTCGGTACAGTCTCTGGGAGTAGCAGTGTCACAACTACAGCAGGGAATCAGCAAAATTGAACTCAGACTGTCAATATTTTGGCTAGCAAATCTAATCACAATATCATTAGGAAAACATCAGCACATCTCTTATCCTTTTATTTTAAAAGAAAGCTTGATTCCATTTCTTTTTACCTTCCCTCCAGTTTCTAAAAATAAGTTTACTCGGTTAACAAAATCTGAAGCCTGAACAGATAGATGCATCTCTTTTTAATCTTATACAGAGTCCTTAACTTCTGGCTTGGTAAAATTTAAAACAGACTGTGTGATTAACACTCTCCTCTGCATCAAAGTTCCTGTTCAGTGCCATGACATTACACAGCTCTCTGGGTTTCCCACTACAGTGTGTACTGCTTACCTTCCTGAGGGATGCCCATACACCTCATAAACACTAAAATAAGGATGCTCCACCCAGCATGGGGGCAAGACATCAAAAGTGATGTGGTGGATCAGTCTGCTTTTAGCTCCCTAACACTTCTTTGAATGCAACAATCAAGCATTGCAATGTCAAACTGACAGGTGCTTTGTTTATAAAGACTTTCTCTACCTTGAGTTAGGCTTCCTGCTCAAAGCACAAGAGATAGATGGCTAAGAGGGGCAACCAGAGAAATCACTGAGCAGAAGGAAGAATAGCTTCAAGAAAATATGATGGGACAGTAATATACATAAAACCTACACTTATAAGGTAGCTCCTTTCAGCACTGGAGAGGTCTCTACTGTACCCTGAAAATAAATATATAAGACCAACCTGTCTTTTCTTCAAAACTATTAGAAACATGCTGCTAATTGATGCCCAAATATCCAGTAATTAGAGCATTTACCACTGAGGTGGATGACCTTTTAAACACATAAACACACTCCTGAGTTGAGAAAAAATTTCACTCATAGGCACTTTCAGGTCAGAAATGTGCCCTAGCTACTCACTGAATGGTTATTTTGGGATGAAGTTAGTGACTTTCTCCTCTTGAAACCTTGCCAATTTGGATAATTGATTAAATAGCTAATGGAGCAGGAACTTAAACCTGACCCCCTTTCTTCACAGAAGAGCAGACTAACATTGGTCTGTGGAGTGACTTGCTTGCCATTTGGCTGAATAAATATTTAAAAGCAAATCAAATAGTTCCAAGAGGGGAAAATTAAAAAGTTGTCTTGTCAAATAACAAATACTTTCTGGTTAATAGGAACCTCCTGGGAGGCAGACAATCTTAATTCTTATACTCTCTGTAGATCAGAAAAAGTGGGCTTGTCAGTTTCCCGAGAGGGAATTTAATTTTCTGCAGTTTCAGAAAATTATCTTTTTTTTCTTCCTCCCATGCACATGGCATCTGCTCTGTCAAGTGTGTTCTCAGAAAAGATAGTGGTTCTCTCTGTGGGGTGAGACTGTGAGACTGCTACCTCTTGAAAACAGATTTGGGGTCCAAGAACCTTGGCAGGGTCAGGGTTTAAGGGAGGTTGTGCATGAGCACCCTGAGCTGGGACTGTGCTGCAGTTGTCTGGAGGATGGAAAGTGGTGGCGGTGTCTGAATCCTCAACTTGGTATTGAGCAAAGTGGCAACTGAATCCCTTGATAGAGTTGGTAGTCCATTTTAAGGCATTAAAAAGCAACGCTTAGAAATACAGGAAGGTACTAATAATGGAAACATTTTGTAAATGTAACATTTTAGAGCAAGATCTTAGTATCCAGTTTGGGGAACTAAAGATCTCCCTCCTTTCAAGTAGGAGATAAGAGTGTAGTGAGTGACAATATAGCTTTCCATTATTACTTCACCACTTTGTCTCCATTTATTGTCAGAAAGAATTCAAATGGCAAAAGCATAAAATAAGTTAATGTTCAAATGAATAAGTTAATGTTTTAGTTAAGGGAATTTGGCTTCAGATGAAACTTGATATCACTTCCCATAAATAGTCCGTTTTGACAGACTATTTACTCAAAAGGACTTTATCTGTCCTTTACCAGTTGCTCTTCCTATTGAAAACTTTTAAGTCTTCATGGGTCCTGGATGGACCATGGATCCAGAAATCATCTCTGGATTAACTTGATAGTTCAGCTTAATCTAATATAGCTATTACCTTTTTATTTTACATAGGTTTCTGTAGCATTAAAACTGATTTGCTGATGTCCTTAAAAATATAATTTATTCAAGTTCAGCTAGGCATTCATGGTTCCTAATGCTCCTTGAGGAATTTTCAAATTATAGATATAATTCCAGAGAAAACTGTAATGTTTGTGATAAATCTTCCCTGATATGGAAAATGGAAGAAAACAAACCCTTGGCATTTATTATTCCCTGTTTAGAAGGAAACATTTCTGAAGCAGGACTAAGTTGACAAAGCATTAGAATTTCCCAAATATTTATTTTGTCAATGTCTGCAAAAATATTTGCAATCTGTTGGTGGTAGGCGGGCAGTAAGCTGCCTTCACCTATTAACCTTTTACAACTTCCTCTAACCCAGTGCAATGTGATTTCATGCAAAACAAAAGTATCTATGTAAGTTTTAATAGGTTGGAAAATGTTATTTTTCTGATTATAATGTGTAGCTTCATTGTTATGTGTGTAATTCCTTTTGGATGAGTACCCTGCAATTCTTGGATAGACCAATTATGACTCGTGTTCTTCCTGGATTTACAGTCCGGTGACTAGAATATATCTATTCCACAATATGTTAATCTTCCAGATTATTCTTGGGTTTCTGTCTCTGTGAGTTCTGCAAAGTCTATATTTTCTTTCTGATGCACAGATATGCCAGAATGGTCATTGTTTCCTGCTAGAGTCAAATCCTCAGCTATGGATTGAGTGCACAGCAATATGTGTGGGAAAGGCAACTTTAAATATTTGCATTTCGAAATCTCTGAGTTTTCTTTAAAGTCTGTGAGTTAAGAGAGGGGTGTGCCTCTGACAGTTAAGTATTTAATTAATTTGAATGACAGCCTAACTTTCCATGTGAAGACACCTAAATTTTAGGTTTAAGTATTTTAATCCCAGTATTTTTTTCCTCCTTTTTGTTGCTAGTAATCTATGCCTTTCTTTCTCATCTTCTGTACCTTCCCATCTTTTCTAGCAGTATTCTATCACTGAGGGTCATGATCGTACTTGTAATATTATATATAATTGACCCAAAGTTGTGAGCCTGGAGAGGTTCGAAATGCACTCATGAGTGGTTTTTCCCTCAGGTAACTTTAGCCACCAAGAAGTCAGCTAACCTTCAAGAGTTCTGTAGTTAGTTGAGAGAAAGCCATCCCAAGAGAGCAATTCACTGCACTTTCTGGACCTGTCTCTTAGACTCTCTCCCTGTATAAAGGAGAGAGTCTATATAGCGCTAGAGAGGGGCTTCAGTGAGTCCCATGGAGAATATGTGCCGTGGAGACTTCTTTTTAAAATATGATGGCATTATTGAAGACTATAAATTATACTTCTACAAGACTTTCCATTTCCAGTGTGGTTGATGTGGGTTATGTGTAGAGAGCAGGAAAGGAGCCGGATGAGCTTGCTGTGCCTCCCCTGCAGTTGGGAAAGAGGAGGACTGTGGCACACAGATATTTGAGCTGCCAGCACAGCAGCCATTGTGGAGCAGCACAGCTGTGTTCATGCAGCACTGCACACTGTGTAAAGAGACACTGCTGAAACCAGCCTCATTCACTGGCAGAATGCAAAAATTCATGGGAATTTTTTTAATAGCAAGCAGACTAGAAAAGTCCACATATTTAGCAAGTTTCTTCTATATTACCACGTTGTTTCAGTTTCTGACTTGGTTTTGGACAGACCATCACAAACCTTCAGAAACATCTTAGACACATCTCATACAAGCCATTTGCTGCTACAGTGTACATGCTCTCCTGAGAAGCAATGCAGTCATTCCTTCACCCTCCAATTTCTACATGTATGCACACCTATATTAAAGAACATGTCAAAAGGAAAAAAGTGAGAACATCATGATATTCAGTTCTGGAGGAGTAATTCAACTTAACTAAATTACAAGAAAGCACTTTTGTTTTTTTTTTTTTTTTGTTAATGAATTCAAGATGAATACTAGTAGACAAGTGCATGTCATTAATTACTCCTGAACCAAAAAGATACACAACCTAAATTTTGCAATAAATGCTCATAGTGCCCTTCCAAATAAAATTTTCTGAAGGTTTTTATGATATATAAATACTTCTTTTAGAACTGCAAGACTATGGAGGATAAAGCTGCAATTTTTCTGAAAGCCTGAGAAGCAAGTCTGGCTTTCTGTACAGTTATTATCATTTTACCAGCTGAATAGATTTCAGTTAAGTTAGACCCTGTAGTATTAGTGCTTCATAGGGTTTTGTAAGAGAAAGTATTTTGACTGGATAGAATCAAATCTGTGTTTGCCAAGAAAAATAACTTTACATAGGAATACACTGGTCTCTGTTTTGGTTTACTACTCTTTGTCACAATATAACTGTGTTGTTTCGCCTAAAAGTACTTCTAGGTCAGGAAATGACAATCTGTGTGTAAGGAGATCCTAAAGAAATAAAATCAGGGCTCAGCTAAATTTACAGCTGTCATTCTCAGCAGAGATGAGCTGGGAGCTGCCCTGCTCTGAGGGAATTGCTGGTGCCCCTCCCTAAGAACAGTCAGGACAGCACGAGCATGTGAACTTGTTCTACTTCCCTAAGCTGCCTTTGCACCAGGAGGAAAGCATGGAGACAGCAGGTTTGGGATCCAGCTCTGGCTTCTTGGAGCAGAAAGTTGACTTTAATTCTTTCACACACACATTGGTTTCTTAATGGACCTCTGATTTAAAAGTAACAAACACACAAAATAATGAAAGTAGAACTGGTTTTATAGCAGCAATATCTTTACATTGACTCTACTCCTAAAAATTCACTGCGTAGTTTTCTTGCCACTTATGGGCACATGAGAGGGCTGGTGATACCTAATCTCATTATTCTGTGATATATTCTATGATTTTTTTTCTCTTAATGCTCCAACTTAGAAAATTATAGCCCTGCATGAAAATCTCAAATGCCATTAGACAGGGAAAAAAAGAGAGAAAGCTAGAAATATACACACAGTAATAGTATAGTTTTTATGCAAAAATCTTTCTAGCTACTAAGCATATTATTGTCTTCTCAGTTCTGTTAGCAAACAGATACTATATAAAGAATTTATGTTACACTAGATATTTTATCTTCAATGACAAAATAAATTATGAGCATGTACTAATGTGAGAAATTTACCTTCTGGATCAGAGAAATTATAATTTTCAGGTGACAGGATGAGGGTAGGTAGAAGTTAATGAAGATAATCATATCTGTAACCAGAGCATGATGAAGGATGATGTGCTTCTGAATCCTTACTTTCTAGATATCATGAATGCAGACAATATCTTCAAAAGGCATCCCATAAGAAAAAAAACCCAAACAAATGGAACCACAACAAAAAAGTAAACCATATTTTAAAAGCATTCATGTGTCTTTCTTTTTGAGCCACATAATTTTTGGGAACACCTCATAGTCTCATATCATTTGACCTACCATTTTGAGCTCTTTTTTCAGTTCTACAAAAAAATCTATGCTACTGGGGTAATTAAGGTGGAGCCTGGAGAGTGATAATGAATTTGAGTGAGTACACTGAAGTTGGATAAAACTGTGCTTCAAAAATGAGATGGGTTTTTTTCTACTTTATACATACTCTTTATGTAATTTGACACATTTTTTAGTAATTTTATTTTTCTTGACCCTTTTCAGAGCTATGAAGCTGTGCAGAAATAAAAGCAAATTTTGGCTTATGGAAATTTCACTTCTTGTAATAAAAAGGACAGTAGGAATAAAATCAGTCCACTTCTATATGAAATAGTTTTCATAGGCAACCTGTTAAGAAATTGTCTTTTTGATATATGTAATTTGAACTATCTTAACCTTGGTGAATCCTAATCCAAATTTATCTCCCATAGTTGGATGATCATATACCTGAGCAGGTAGTACTGTTGACATCAGTGTGCCTACTCACCAGTAGGAATTTAAATCAGGGTGAGTAATCAGCATGGAAATAACTAATGCTAGGATTATAATCTTTCACAAAGTAGTAATCCCCTTGACTGTTCATCTTGCTTCATAACTGAAGAGAAGCCTTATGCTTGAGCCTTTGGTTAGTCTGTGTGTTTTTTGGTTATGGGGTAGGGCATGGGGAATTGGTGATGATGACTCATTATGATTTGATGTCGTGAGCTGCAGCTCTCCCAGAGCAGCTGCTTTTTCTGATAAACATAATGCTCTACACTGGGCCTTTGATTTTCTGCATATTTTACTTGCTCATTAGGTCTTGCTCTTTATATATTACTGCTTCATTAATCTCACCTACTCTACTGTATGTTCCAAGATGGTCAAGTATTTTCATCTGTGTTTATTTTTCTCCAGCAGAAATTGCTGAAGGTTTTATAAGCATGAGTGAATGCAGGTTTTAATTATATCTCAAGAAAACAGTGGGAGAAAGGTGTGACTGTAACAAAAATAGCTGGGTGGGGTACAGAATACTAAGGGTGTACACCTTTCTACTGCAGTTTTGAGAGCTAAATCAGTTGTACAAGAGCTAAAGGTCTGCTGCAGCATGAGCACATGCCACTTCTTGGAAACTGTTCCTCTGACTATCACTTTCCCTTGGAAAATACTCAGGTCCTTGGCTGCATGCTGCCAACATTCATTCTGAGTCCTCCATATGGACAGAGGAGGCATTGTTTAATATCTTCTGTATCTGATGCTTATCCACTTTCATGGGAGAGGTTCTTGTTTGAGTTTTGCCAAAGAAAAGAGGTAGTTGTAATTCTATCACTTAACACTTCATGTTTACTAAGTAATTTCTTTTATCATTAATCACAAAAGATTGTATCTGAAATTTAGCTTTATGTATTATTTATGTTTTAGGAACTATTAACTCCATAAGCATCTGGATTTTCTTCATGTATTATCAACATTGTTCTGTAACAGATTAAATATATTATCTAATGTATAATTTTAGAAATTAATGCATTTTCCTATTTTCCTTGGTAATACTCACAAACAATAATAATTTTCATTTTAAATTTTAATCCCAGACTACATTCTAGAGCATAGTATTCTAAAGAATTATAACATCAGTGATTTAATGGCCCTATGAAATACAGCATTTTGTTTCTAAAATATTCACGAAAACTTCTGGTTTGCTTTAGGTTATTGAATTTTAGGTCACACTGTGTTTGATTTTGGTTTGGGTTTTTTCTTACAGTCTTATTAAAAAGGGGTCTAGTTCACAGACTTTTTTCTTTTTTTTTATTTTTGGCAATGGATTTTGGAAATGGAAACCCTCAATTCAATTTATTTATTGTGATATGTAACTACTTTGTAGACCAACAGTGTATCCTCTACATGATTTAGGCATCAGAGTCCTCTTGTCTTATGCAGATAAATATTGATTTCTAGATGGATTTCACTCTTTTACTTTTGGTACAAGACTGAGAAAGTCCTTGAATTTTGGGCATTGGGTTACCACCCTTAAGAGCCAGTTCTTATGTCACTGAATGAGATTGAGAAGACTAACACTGGAGCACAGACTTCAGAGAACACTCAGTTTAGATTAGATTTTTATTTTGGAGGGTGTTATCATCTGGATTGCTAGTTGAGGTTTGCAGTTAACATAATTTTGCTCTAGACACTGGCATGTAGTATAGAAGGAAATGTTATTTCGCTTTGCGCTCTTCCTGTTGTTTCAGATTAGAAGTCTTGCATTTAGGGAGCCTCACAAACACCTGGAACAAGTATCAGGCCTCCGGGGAACACCTTCACAGCATCACTCCCACTGCTCTGTATGACCCAGTTGCCTTGTGCAAGGTCAGAACATCACAGATGTGTTGGAGCACCCAGAGAAATAAACAATCCATGGTGTTCTAAGGATTTGCTCCTCCCTGCTGCTGTGAAGCTGGGAATGCTGGGCTGCAGCAGCCAGCACAGCTCCCTGGGTACCCTCCAGGCTTGTCTGCAACCTCTCATCAGCTGGGGAACTGTCACAGGGAACTTACCACAAGGATAAAGGGAAACAACCTCACAGTCCTTCACAGCACTGTGAAAGGCTTCCAAAATAGCCTTGGAAGATCTGGAAAAAACAGATCTCCTTCTTCACAGACACCACAGAACAAACCCTGATTTCAAAGGAAATTAAAGGAGTTCTGTAACACCCGTCCTCTGAGAAATCCTGAACATACACTGTTCACGCCTGCTGAATAAAATTGTTTTCTAAACTCTTTTCTAATTAATGAAATGTAAACTTCATCCCACAATATTTCACCATTGGCATTTGTCACACTTGTTTAAAAGGATGTTTAAAAGACCTCAAGTGTTGCATTCAATGTAATTTGATTTCTGTCCATTATGGTCACTGTAGTGTTATCAGTCCATTCTCCAGGACTTGCCAGTTCTTGGTAGAGGCAGTAAATTTCAGTCCTTGGAAATGAGCTTAATTTTTAAAACTGTGTCAAGATGAGTAAATTGGATCTAAAAAAATCGGTTTTCTTTATATAGATTGGTAGTGATGTTAAATGAAACTGAATTATGCTGATTATACATTTATTTATTTTAAATAATGTGAAACTGCATGCATATCATTAGATCTTTAATGCTAATTTTACAAAATTGCTTCAGTATGGTCAGCAAAATCTATTTTTTATTGGCACTTCAAATTTATTCTGTTTTTGAATCTTACTATCTCTTTACAGCATCAATCATTTTTATTTATTTAAGAAGGTAATTAAACACAGTTCAGCATATATTTTTAGAGGCAGTATTAAAAGATCTTGCTGTGATACTAAATGTGAGACATTTTTCTGTGTGAAATTATTGCACTAATGATTAAGAATCTATTTTTTTATTCTGTATTTAGAACTTTAATATCTATACAAATAACATCATTAAAAAACCTAAAACAGTTCCTTAACAAGTTCCTTTGGAGTGGAGGAAACTTATTCTGCTTATTTACACAGTCTATTTTCCTAAAGATATTTAAACTCCATTGATTGATAAAGAAGAATAAATAGAATTTAATGTTTAAAAGAATTTAAACATTTTTTTAAATTTTCTTACTCTTTATCTGAGATTTGGGGGAGTAAATATGTGTTACCTTGACTTTTTTTCAAGGCACAGAATTTGTAGTGAATAAAGTCAAGTTTAAGATGTGGCTTTTCAGATGTCTGTAGTTAACCCTGGACTCCTCAAATTTTACTGTAGTTGAACAATTATGAATATGCCTGCATTGCCATTTCCTCAAGGAGGGAGCATTTCCTTGTGAAACCAGCCTCATGAAGTTTTGGGTTGGTTTGTGTGTGTTTTTAGCAAGATTGAGAGAAACTTTTTTAATGAATGATAACTTTATGTCCAAGAGGATTTTTCTCTCTATGATTAAAGATTTTTATCTTTAGAAAGAAATTATGGTGAACCGATCATTCAGAGCGGGTGATTTAATGATCTTCCCAAGTTGTGCCAAGATGTAGGGAATAAAGCTTTTTTTAAAGACTAGAAACAACAGCAGCATGTAACAAAGTGAAAATGTTCATCCAGAGAAGGGTCTTAAAGGAAATAGTTAAAGACAGCAAAATTAAATAAAACTCTTTTATGCTGAGCATAGACAGAGAAGGAAAAAGAAATGTTGAGGAGCCACTGCAGATAAATTGTTGAAAGTACAGTGTCTGCATTACACAAATTATTTCTGAATGTATTTCCAGTTAGAGAAATAGAAATTACTTTTAAAATTAGCAAGAAAGGGAAAGACATCTGTAAAAATTAAAGATTTTAATAGAAATTCTAAGGGACTGGTGATTTATTAAGACAGGTGCAAAAAGCATGGTTTATGCAGCCTGATTTTTGAATTATTGAGGTGCAATTTTCCCCCAAATTCCATCCAAAGCCTCCTTATGAGGGTAGTCACTTATTAAGTGCTTGATAAGACTGAGCTGGACTTTGCTAAAAATAAAAATAAGACTTGTGTGACTGGCAGCAAGTGGTCATATCCAAATCCATGACATTTATGGCAGTATCAGCCAGGCTGCCTCCTTCTACAAAGAAAATCACTTTCCCTTTGGCCTTTCCACTTCTGAGAACGGGATCATAACCTGCATGATAATCCCATTTTTCCCCCCAGACATGAATGACACTTATTTCAAATATTAAAAAATGATTGCTTGCTAGCTACCTTGCTTTGTATGTATTCCTTATTTCTCTTTTTCAAAGGGAATAGTTGAATTAGTTTTTTGCTAAAAGTGCCTTGTTCATCTTTAAGAAAACATGGAAGTGGGCACCGCCAGGCAATAGGACTATATATAATTCCCACTTAGATACCCTTCTTTCATGTCTGTAGGTATGGACTGCTGCCAGTTTAAAATGAAGTCTGTTCTCTTGGCATGCATAGAGCTTGATTAGCTAAATACTCCACACCAAACCTGTAGGGACCTGCAGTATATGGAGTCCAATCATGGGCTTCAACAGACCTTCCAAATTCAGGAACCCCAACAATTTTCATTGCTCCATAAAATTTAATAAATGCTGTCTCTTCAAATATATTTAACAAAATCTGTTTATGATCTGGTTTAGGGATTATCATCTTCAGGCAGCAGATATACTGAAGGCTGTAGTTCTTGTCTCCTGCTCATGAGCATGAGGAAAATGTTAAGAGTGGCTGAAGAAAGCAGAACAAGAGGGAAATGTCCAAACAAGGAATGGTACTTGACCCTATGAGTTTTATCCTTGAGCTCCTTGCAACAGGACATAACTCTATATAACTAAATGTGTCCAAAATTAATAAATAATACAATAGCTCTATTTAAAGCCAAATATGACAGGTAGATAATTGTTTCTTTTAAATCCTAAGTAAGCAGCCAAATTAGCTCAAGGTGGGGGCTGTATTTGGGTACTGAATTAAGCAAAATAGTGATTTCTAACTTTTAAATTATTAGCAAAGGCACTAATTTTTTCATCTTCATTTGAGTCTTGCTGTTCTTACTATCAGAACTGTCTGCCTAATGCCTCTTCTGCAGTTATGACATTTCCAGTCTTCCTTGTTCTGTGTCTTTTTTATGACATGATCTTAAAAACAGAGGAAATATCACATCATCTCTCTGGACACACCTTATTTTTATTTTTGATATTCAGCTTTATTATCTCCTACCTTTAAAGGGTCAATGCTGCAGCCTACAACCAGTCTTTCAGCTTGGGAAATCTGAGGCTCTGTTAAAGCATTCTGTTTTGTTCTGTTTTGCTGCCCTTACTTGTCACTAGGTAAAGCTTTTCCCATTCCTGGGAAGCACAGAGCCTCCTGTGAATAGTTCCCTTATAAAAGAGCCCTTTGTCTAAGGTCTTCTCACTCAGCAGAATCAGCAGTATAATAAAAATGTCAGTTTAAGTTTTAGTAGGAAATGCTTGACTTTTTTAACAAGAGAGGAGCACTCAATGTTGAAGCAGTCGAGAAAGAAAATGTCTTTTCATGACCACTGGAAATAGAGGGCAGGGACAGTGAGGAAGAAAGCAAAGGGTGGGAAACTGGCTTTCTTCCAAATGAGAAAAAGCTACATTTAAGGACATAATTGAATGATTTGGCATTACTTTGAAGAAGTAATTCAGCATATCCTTTTAAAATTAATAAAATCTAAGTGTATAATAATTCTATGTGAAAAATGCATAAATGTTTGAAGTATCAATGGATGAATTTACAAATATTTTAAATGGAGAAAACAAGTGACAACACAATTGCCTGAGTTTAATCTGAGTTTAAAACTACAAGGCCAATTATCTTCAATGAAGTCACATTAGAAAAAATAAATGAGGAAACTTTAAAAAAATTAACATCTTGTCAGCACACTGACTTCACTGCTTGCTTAATAGAAAAGTCTGTTATCACTTTTATTTCCTTTGAGGATAGCGAAGAAGCTATTACAGTGTAAAATCCCTCGTGCCTATGAGAAAAGAGCTGAAAATAGATTGAAAAATGTGGGGGAAAAGCAGGCATAATCAAAACTAGTTACTCTGCAGGAACACTTCATTTTTCTATATCCCAGCTAATGATACATTCTGCACATTTTTCTATTTACCTAAAGAAGATGCTTAAAGTATTTTATGTAAGCACAGAAAGGAAAGAAACTGAATTATAGGTGGTTTGAAGAGAACACCAATAATTGCTGCATAAGACGTACTTAAGCAAAGATATTCAAACCCAATAAAACTGGGCATAAATAAATACTAATAGTGTCTAATTAACAAAGAATCACAGCTGAATCTGTGACATACCGCAAAGGCTAAATATTGTTTTGTGTGCCTAGAAACATGTGTGGGAGGAAAGAAAAATAAGAGCTGTTCATCACAGAGGCACAGTGAAACTTGTCAATAACAACCTCGCAAAGGGCACAACTTTCATCATCTCTGTACCCAATGGCTGCATAATGTAAGATGATTAATGTAAGGCATGTCTCCTGGGGACGGGGGGTTGTGCTTACGATAGGTAGAAGTGACTGTCAAGTGACTGGTAACATTTATCTTGTTCTGAGAAATATTTTTTCTTTCCCTTTTGGTGAGCAGGCCTGGCATAGCTCTGTGCTCCCAAATATTGAAAGCCTGTGTGATGGCTAGATTTGAGAACAACAAAGTCAAGACACATTTCAAGTGGTGGTCAGCACCAAAATGAGAATTTGTGTCTATGTTGCCCAGGAGGCAGAGATGTCTCTGCTACTGATTAGGGCTTTTTACAGCAGGAATAAGACTGGAGTTTTGAAGAGTTATTTAGCAGGGAATGATAAGGAGAAATATTTGGGATGTCATGGAAAGGAATATATAGCAAGAAAGCCAAACTTATTGTTCTCAACTAAGCCTTCTCACTTCTTCCTCCAGGGCCTCCTACATGAGGAAGTCAAACATAACAGCTGGCTTAATCTAGATTTTTTGTATTATTGTCTTGGCTACTTCCTGTGGCTGCTTTCTCCATCTCTTGTATTATAATGTGTTTTCACTGCGAAGTTCACAATACAGCAGGAAACAAAGCACAGAGGAATGTACAGCATAAAAATTGATTGAAAAGATGCTGGCAATGAAAAATGGAACAAGTCAAGCTAGCATAAATACAACAATAAGCAGGGAAAGTTAGCCAGAGAGCTGATGTCTGTCTTATCAACTGCTATTGAATAAAAAACTTATTTTGATTGGAAGTGGCCAAGAAACCACCACCATTCCTCAGGGAAATTCCACTTTGTTTGCTCTGTTCCAAAGAAGAAAGTATGAAAATATCACAAATTATTTCCACTTTTTAGTTTTTAATATTGCTTTGCAAGTGCTCATAGGTTTCAAGTTAACACATGGTGGAATTCTGCTTTAGTTTATTACAGCAGAATGGCAGCACACTCTTTTGGTTACCAAGTACAGTAGGAGCTGAGTGCATCATCTTTGACCCAAATTACAATAGCACAATTTCTCTGAGCAAATTAAAACACTGCTGTATGTAATGGAATCATAGAATTGCGTAGGTTGGAAAACCTCTAGGATCACCAAGTCCAGCCATGAACCCAGCACTGCCAAGTCCAACACTAAATCACGTCCCTAAATGCCACATGTGCATGTCTTTCAAATACCCCCAGAGTCTGACTCTACCACTTCCCCAGGAAGCTTTTTCTAATGCATAACAATCCTCTCCATGACTGAATTTTTTATGATACCCAATCTAAGTTTTCCCTGGCACAACATACTGGTTGGACCTGGTCTCCTGGTTGTCCCCCAAATGCCATGTGATGGCACTGAAGATCATCTTTTTGTGAAGAGAAGCTCCTCAAATAAACCAACAAAAATACATAGTCTAAAACACGTAAGCAGACAAAAAAAAAAAACTGTTTAACAGGCAAATATCTACTACAAAGTGCCCTGAAATTTTCTTTTTTCCACACTTTATAGAGGTCATCCTCAATTCACTTGAAATTAAAGTAATCACATCTTACACAGAACATTATAAGATATATTCTCATTCATAAATATCTCCACATTGCCAAACTTTTGGTGATTAGCACATAGTTTTAGGTTAATAGTTTATAGTCTTGTTTTATTATAGCATAAAGATAAACAAAAACTAAGACCAAAAAATGGCATCTTTATTACTTAGTTTTCAGTATCTTCTGCAGCAGAATGTTCCCAAAGATCCTGTTTTGCTAGCATGGTAGCAAGGTCAGGGAGCAAGTATGGTGGCCTCCATGTATTTTAATAACTTAAGATTTCAGTTTTAGAGGAACCTGAATTCCATGTTAGATATGTGACAAAAGGAAGGATAGGTACTCCCCAAAATCTGGAGAATCTATTGTTTGAGATAGAATGAAACAACCTAACCCTTGCCAACAATCTTTCTCTCCTTCCTTTTGCAAGAAGAATTTTCTGACGGATTCATCTGCACTTCTTGCCTAATAATAGCAATTGTCTGTGTAATTGGGAGCATAAAAAGAGGTGGGTAAGCCTTTGAGGAAAGCCAGCTAAGCATGCAAATACTGCTTGTAATTGGTACATAAATTTAGATGGTCTAGTTGCATATGTATTTCCTACTTAATGGCAATATTTAGAAACTTGATACTTGTTCAGCTTCCCAACTTTCCAGGCCCTAATCCTTCAATGTATTTGATTCAACATAGCTTTTACAATACTCTACGTCCAGAACTGGTTGTTAGAAATTATACATATTTCATCCATCTGCCTTTTGCACAAAAAATAATAATGAAAAAGCAGGAACAATATATATATATATGGAATGATACTTAGCAGATAATTCACTGTTTTCTCTGCTGTTGTTTCAAATTTAGGTTTGAGCTGCTCAGGTTGACCTTTGTCTGACCTGTCCTCTGCACTAAGTGGTTTTGAGAATAGACTTGACCACTTATAGACAATGTATCATTTTTCTTTTTCAAAATACAAGTTCAAGGTTACTTCCTTCTGTAATTTTCCTTCACTCATAATAAAAAACACACCTAAGTGGTTCACATGTTCAGATTTCAAGTTTCTCCAGGATTCTATTTTCATCAATAAAATATATTTCATTAGTCTCCATTGAACTCACCATCATCTTCTAAAACCAGCTGATTTTTATTCTGATGCTAACTTCACTTTGTTTTTACTATCTGGAATCCCATATCCTTCCATTCCATCCTTCCATTTAATTAATTAATTAATTCTTCTCTGTCCTTTTTATCTGTCTCTTCCCTGCTCTTTCATATTTCTTCTAATTTCCCAGATCCTCTTCATATTGACTTCCTATTTCTGTCAATACTATTTCCAGTTTATCCAGGTCATTGAGCTCTAGTAAGTCCCAAATCAGAAGTGACAGTGAATTGTGGAATATTGATAACTGGTAACATCCTCACAAGGTAAAAGATGGTAGCACTATTTCTGAGACAGTGACTGCAGGTTCTGGCTCCATTTCTGAGCTGCACAGGTAAAGCACTTTCTGTAGAATTTTGCAAGGAAAAGCATTTATTTGGTGAAGCCAAACCCAAAAAAGATATACCTGTCTGTTAGCCAGCAATCTGAAATTGTGTTCACACCTCTTCTTATTGAAACCAAAGCCCATACATACAATAGGAGATTTGCAGAAATATACTAAATTGGGATGCAGTAAATTGGTGACAGTGCTGATGACCATCTTTATCACTATTTTTTACAGGTAGCAGCAGTTACATATTTAGTGCCCATTGTTATAATTCTTGACAGTGATTGTCCCACTCAGTTTGTGCGCCGGTTTTAAATTAAGACATTTATCAGTTGATGAGTACATGTTCCACTAATATCTCAATTATATCCACTGTCTCCACATGCAATCATGAATATAATTGTATGCATGAATACTGGCATTGACATTAAATTGTGTGAAAACTGGAGAGCTTAGAAAAATAACAGGCTGCATGTTGTTTTATTTTACTACTTTTCACAGCTTTTGTCATTCTAGGATTCCGGACTCTGCTAGAGTTCACAGGAGTTTTATTTTTTGTAGCATACTGTGGCTGAACCATTCTATGTGGTTTCCATTTGATTTAAAAAATATTTCCATGTTACTCGATTGCAGCATAGATTTTAATTTTCTGAATAAATATTATAAATCTATGATGTCTTTTAGAAAGACAGAATCTCATTTTAATGTTGAGGAATGTGTAGGAGAAAGGAAGAAGGCATACAGGACTGATAAGACAACTCTTTATTCATAAGTTTAAGTGAAAAAAACCCAAAATATGTTATCATGAGTAATATTTGATTGAGTTCACAGAATCACAAAATTTCTAGGTTGGAAGAGACCTTTAAGATTATCGAGTCCAGCCCATCTTCTAACACCTCAACTAGATCATGGAACCAAGTGCCAGATCCAGTCTTTTTTTAAACACATCGAGGGATGGTGACTCCACCACCTCCCTGGGTAGATGATTCCAGTATTTGATCACTCTTTCTGTGAAAAACTTCCTCCTTAATTCTAGCCTGTATCTCCCTTGGC
>NW_005054305.1:12596552-12621362 GCF_000277835.1 Geospiza fortis
AGACCTCCCTGTGGGATGGGTCTGGTCGACATATGGGGCCCTCAGTTCCCTTCAGAAGGGAATCACCTACAACAATTACCCTTCTTTTCTTCTTGATGTTAGAGGTAGTGATCCGTCTTACAGATGAATCATAACTGGGGGGTTCACTGGGCAGACAATTTTCTCCTATATCATCTAGTTGGGTCTCTAGATCCAGGACCTCATATCTATTCTGAAGTGGCACCTGTTTGAATGATGGGGATGGGGGGAGTTTTTGTTATTACTTCCCTGAATGGGGACCAATTTCATCTCCTCTTCATCTCCCAGGTGCCCTTCTATTGCCTGAAAGCGGGAGGCATGTAAGTCCTCAGTTTCTTGGTCAGAGGCCTCCCTTAAAGATGGAAGGGCTGAACTCCACTAGTCTATTTCCCTTTCGCTTTCCCTGATACTCCTTAACCTTTCAACTTCCTCCCTAAGCTCAGCCACTAGTGAAAGGAGGTCGTTCACTTGTTCACGCCGCAGGCAGGTTTCCTCCACAACACTCCCTGAAGCCACCGATAAGCTCAGACACTCTGGGCACGGATGGGTCTGTACAGACGCATCCTTTTTGGAGGGCTCAACTTGGTCAGTCAGACTCATACCAGCAACAGTTTTTGACCGTGTAGAAACCATTACTATTAGACGCCTCAAACACAACCAGGCAGCAGAAAGACCTCAATCAACACAGAGAACTCCTTACTAGTAAGAAGGCTGGCAACCCTGCCTGCTTGCCCTGCCTGCTCGAACTGCCGCGCAAACTGCCTCGTATACGTCCCAGAGACTCACCACACCCCTGTTTGCCTGCTCCGGGTCGCCGCGCTCCCCAGAGACCTCTTATAATCAGCCACTCAGCAGCAACTCAGAAAGCTCCACCCCTCGCTCCTCACTGACTCGCAATGGCAAGGGCTTTTATGTAGCACAAGGTCATGACTCAGGTCCAAAGTTAAACCCCAGTTCTCAGCTGCACTGAGAGAAACCTGGAACCTCAATTAACAGAAAAGTTTTTATTATTTAATTAAGTATATGGTAGCGTCTTTGAGGAATTTATTGATTAAATTACCAATGACTGTCACCTTTCAGTTTAAGTATTTTTTTATCTCCCATTTTTACTGTGATATATTTGTAAAAATTCACCACAAGCCCTCCTATTCTCATCTTTATTAAGCCTCTTAACTTTTCCTAAAAAAGAAATAACTTCCTTCAGATCATCATAGTATGGCTTTTTACATCATTTTTCTGAATGAATAAATTTTACCTAAATGAGAGGAATGAAAATTTCTGTTTATGAAAATTTACCAAGGAGAATTTTATTTCCCGAGATAGAAATATTTTCTGATAGTAATGGGAAAAAATCATTAATTGCTTTTTAAATTGGGACAAATATGATAGCAAATTTCCTGATGAAAGAATGTAACCCAAAGATGATAGACAAATAAACATGTGAGATTTAGATGCTGTCAGATGTTATATAGACATTACAAAAGATGCTATCACAGGAAGATTTTGAAGGTGCCTGTTGTAAAACACACCCCAGTGCAGATAGATTTTTATGGGATTAGTCCTCTGAGACTTGTGTTGTTACAACTGGTATAAATCAACTGAGAAACAGGAGAAAACTGAAACAAACTTGTTTTCATTCATTCTACTGAGAATGCAGTTAAGTATAAAGGAGGATCAGAGAAGAGGATAGCCAGGTAAGAAGAACAGCAGCAGATTTCCAATATTTTTTTTTTAATGTAAAGTACTTTTGACTTTTCCTCTTACATATTCTCCCAAGTAGCCATTTTTGCATTTGCTCTTTGGCAGCGATTTCTGTAGTACTGAAGTTTTCAACACCTCTGTTCACTCATAGTGCCTGCAGCAACATTATTTAATTAAACCATGGGACCCATCTGCTCTACTGTAGGGAATGATAGGTCCTTCACTGTCATTATTTGATTTACTTGTAACTTACTGATGAGATGAGAAAAGCTTAAATCTTAGAGAAAAACATCTGCCAACATAAAAATGCATTCATTGGTACGAGAAGGCGTGCAAAGAAATCTTAATTTGCCTTTATATATTTCATTGATTATATTTGTATAAACACAGGACATTAAAAAAAAACCTACTATTTTTTTCTGTAGTATAATATAACACACAAAGGTTTATTTTTATATCCTTTTAGAAAAGAAGGAATTTCTGATACAGTTTTGACAAACTATAATAAATATCTATTAAAATATAAAGGAAGAGCTGAGAAGAAAAAAAGTGTTAATCTCTTAGGGTATCATAACTTTTCTCCTGAAAAATAGTTGTAAAAACCTGATAGATCCATTACCTTCTCCTTTGTGTTTTAAAGATCATTGCAGGTTGCAAAGGAAAAAAGAACAGAAAAACAACATAAAACCATGAGAAGCTGTTTGCCATCTGAAAATGAAGACAAATAAGAGCAATATGTGTTAATGAACACTGATCCACTCATTGCTGCGTGTAGGTAGTCTTTTCACTGAATTTGCTAACATCTGCTGAAAACTTTCGTTTTCAGTTTTGCTAATATGCAAATATTGAGCCTTATGGCCATTCCAGATGTTTTAGCCTGGGCACATGGTCCTGATTGCTGTAAGGCTCATCTCCAGAAGTTATGCCATACCTTCAGGACTCTTTATGATACAACGGTTACCAGGAAAGACATTGTTATTGCTATGAGAAACATTATGTGCTATGAAATATAAAATACACAGTAATGGCAGTAATACAACTTAAGTATAAAAATGCCATAAAGTGTGAAGAATTTTATGATGAAAATTTACAATTTATAGAGTACAAATAAAATAAAGATAAAACTGAAATCAATATCTCTTTTATACTTCCCTTTACAAATTTGCTTGCAGCTCACTACAGATCTCATTAATTATTAAACGATTCTGCATTGTATTGAAAACTTAGCAAAGGTATTTCTTTCAATAGTTTTCTACAATATATCAAAATAAACCAGACAACAAATCCCTTCTTTTCCTTCCCACCTAGTTTTTTTTCACCGGCAATCTGATTTTCCTTTTGGGGCCTGTGTGCTGCCAATCCTTGTATTTTTCCTATTCAGAAGCTTCCTGTACAAGCAAGCATTGCTCCCAAAACACAGGCCATCAGAAAACTCTTTTGCTGAAAGTCAATCCTGGTCACCCTTGCAGGTCACAGCAAGAGTATGTGGCAAGAGAAACAATCTTTGTGGTAGTAGCCCAGAGAGCTATGGGGGATTTCAAGCTCTTCCAGCTGACAAAAAACTGCTGTGGTTTACAGAGGGTGATTTCCAGCCTCTCCAGCTACTGAATTGGATTCTAAAGTTGCACTGTGATTTTTTGTGACCAGCACCCAGGGTATCTAAACTGAAGTCCCAGAATGAAAGGAGTGATTGACGATTTTGTTCTACCAGCAAAGGGAAACCTTTCCAAGGACGATAAATCTTATTAAATAGAAAACAGTGGTTTTGCTGGGACCAGTCTGAGATTGAGAAATCGACTCATGCAGGAGGCAAGGTCCAGAACAAGTTGAGTGCCATCCTCCTTTCCAAGTTCAAATTAGATTTTCTTAACCTTTCCTTCTGCAACATAAACATTTAGACAAACAGTCAGACAAGCATTATATGTTGTATAACAAAACATTACACAGTAGACACATCTTCCCCTGGGGAGAGGAATGAAAGAATAAACATGTAACAAGCATTAGTCACATTTCTTAATGCACTACTGGAAAGCACTCAAATATTCATTGTGAGTATGCTATAAAGAGATATATGAAGTATAGTAAGTGTGCTATATAACTTGTCAGATATTTACTGCACTCTGCATCAGCCTGAGTTAGAATAAATTTAAAGAGTTGTTCCATGTACAGTTGAGAAAAGCATCAAAATCTTGTCAAAAAAATTTTTGCATTTGTCTTCATAAGTGCAGGTGTGAAAAGCATTCCTGATTTTTTAAAAATGTAATTCTTTAGCAGCACCTATAATTGATAAATTGTCAAAGGCCATCTAGATTGCCAAACTGTAGAGAAATATCCTCAATAAGGGGGTACTGTCCTCCTCATCACCATCATCTGACTGTTTCCTAGCAACCTTTCAGTATCATCTCAGTTTATTTCCATTTCCATAGGGACTGAGACAGCAGCAGTTAACAACAACAGCATGTAGATACAGCCTAGGAACAGAGCAGCCAGTGGAAGCTGAACAGAAGGAAATCAAAGTTACTGCTGTGCTCAGCAGAAAGTTTTGGGAAATGCATGGGAATCTCTTCTAACTTTGAATATTCTATGATTCTATTATTCTATACATAGGTGAAACTTCCATTTCTGGTTGAAAGTTCATATTTGTAGTCAGTCACTTGCAGTCTATGGTTTATAAGCACTATTTTTAGAAAAGAATAGACATTTCAGTTGGAAACACAAATTAGTTCTTCATACATATGAACTGGAGACAGTAAAAAAAAAAATTCCACTGTCTTGAGTTGTCCACACCAAGAGAGTTGATGGTCTCAGGTATGGAATATTCAAGACAAGCGTATTGAAAATTCATCAGCAGTCAGAGATAAACTCTGTGATCTGCTCTGCTGCCAGAATTCAATTTTCTGACATAATGAAAACGTTTTTGATGAAAATAGCAGGTCTGCAGTAGATTCTAAATAGAAACAGTTTTCTAAATATTTTGATTTGGGTGGGGGAGATTGTTGTTAATTTGTTTGCCTATTTATTTTGCTTACATGGACTATTTCTCTGTTTCTCATCATGTCTTACCCCCTGGCATGGGATCTTCAAGCTGCATTAGAAGGAAGTCGGCTCTGTCACAATTCCTTCTTTAGACCAGTCAGTGGTGAAGGGTGAAGCATATCACATCTTACCAGGAGTGAATCCAAACTGTCCTAGTTTCCTACTTTTCCTGTCACTGGCTCAAATGTTGTCATCTTGAATAGACTTTAACTTCTAATGTGTGTTCCACTGCAGTCACTGCAAGTTGTTCAGTACCTTATTGTGTAGGAGTAGCTGAGACCACGAGCTGTGGCCAGAACTGGGCAGCAGTTCCATGTGGACAGTCTCAAACATGCAGCTAAGAGTGCTTCTCTGAGCATTTCTGCCCACTCTGCAGCGTGCTGGGAATACAGACCTACCCTTTTGACTGCAGAGTTTAGGGGCCCACCTCTGTTTCCTAGGTCAGAATTGCAGAATTTTACATGGGTCTCCAGTGCCCATTTGATTCAGTTCATTTGGCTTGACTGAGTGGTTGAGGAGGCCTGGCAGAGTTGCCACTGATGAGGAAGAATCTGGATGCATCATGAAGCTGCAGTGCTTCTTTTCACTTCTGAGTTCTATAAGCCCTGTGTTCAGTCAATTACTCAATATTGTGGTGCTGATGGTGCTTTAGTGGTGACACAGGAGTTTGTACAGGCTGGGCCCAAACTTTTCTGAGGCCATGGAAAAGAATAATATGGAAAAAATGGAAAATATGAAAAAATATGGAAAAGAGTAGATCAACAAGCACACTGTCTGCCAGGTAAGATGCACACACTAATAAGACAACTTGCAAGTGGAGGGGAATGGGAGGAATCGATTCATTACAACAGTAGTAGATGCACTATAGGAATTCCAACAGATATGTGCAATGACTCTTACAGAGTAAATTATTTACTCTCTTGCAGAGAGTAAATTATGCAAAGCTCTGCCAGTGTCTAACCTTACACAGACTTCAGTGGTTCCAGGATTTAATCAAGTCATCTCAAGCGCCACAAAATTAATGCTTCTCTTTGAAAATCAGCAAATTAAGCTTTGAATACCTAAAATGTTATACCTCTCACTCGTAATGCATGAATTGAGGCACTAATTTTAGACTTCAGTTTACCTTTCCATTAGAGTTAAATCACTATTTATAAGTATATGTTATCTACATCAAAGATGCATTCCTGAGAGTGAGGTTTTGTACAAAACTGTAGGCTAAAGTAAACAACCTTCAACCTCTCTTGCAATGTGGTCAATTCTGGTTTTATTTCTCTCTTTCACTTTGGATCAAACTTTGAGCATCTTCTTGTACAGAATCACTGAATCCTGTAGATGAGAAGGGACCTCTTGAGAACACATAGTCCAATTTCCTTGCTCAAATTCACTCCCCTTTACCATTATCACTTTCTACCCTCTGCTCCAAGCACTGCAAGTACATCATCCACAGTCATCTATTCTGAACTTTCTTCCATTGTAAATGTTTGTGACTCAGTCACAGGCAGCCATTGACTCCACATAGGAGTTAATCCAGCTTAGAGCCTTTCCTGAGAGCCAGGAGGGAATGGTGCTGCCACAGGCTGACACCTGCTGTCCCCTGGGTAAAGGCAGGCAGTATTGAGTGCATCAGACGGACAAACCACTGTACCATTTCTCAGTGGGTGTGGAAACACTGGAGGAGGTGTGAGGCGAGGGAAGCTCTGGGTGCAGAGCTGGAGTCTGGGGGCCATGGGATCTTTTGTCTTCTTGGTGCCCAGCTCAGGGCCCAAAAGGTGTGAGCTCACTGACAGGGTGATGTGCAGGGCAGCATCTTCCCCCAAGCAGGATGGTGATGGCAATAGGCCCTGATGACAGATTGATGAACACCAGCCAAAAAACAGGTAACAACTCAGGGCCAAGGACAAGCCAGGAAATCAAAATAAGGGGTCAGGAACAGGGCTGGAGACCCTGCAGCGCCTCTGAAGGGTGCTCAACTGGGATCCTGGGCTGTGGGTTGGTTTAGGGCAGCTAGGCAAGGACAGTCAGGTCCACAATTCTTTCCCAGCCCTGCAGAGGTCTCTTTTTAGTCCCCAGTCTACTTTAGGATGTGTTGTGAATAAAAATTATAAATGACTACTGCAAAGTAAAAAAGCATTCACTCAGGCTGAAAAAAATTGAGCAATACCATTTCATTTTTGTTAACCAAAAAAAACAGCTGAGAAAACATAAATTATAAGAAAATGGTTTGTACTGACAAAGTGATACCACTGAAACTGCAAGGTCTCATTAGCAGCATGATATTCTACAAGCTTTGCAAAACACTCCCAGTGTTATGTAGAAAGTTCAAACATATCTCACTTAAAGCCTACTGGATTTTGCTCTGATACTGTATTCCCCAGGAAGCTAAATTATTTGTTGATTTGTTAAGGTGAAAAATTGTCTAAATGCAAGAACTGAAGTGTATGAAATTGAGGTTCAAATGGAGGGTCATTAACTCACTCACTAAATTTTAGTGCAGACACTTAAATTGTTCCAAATATAAAAATGAACTCTTTTTCAGTTGGAGCCTTTCCCTGCCAGAAAGTACATTTTAAAAATGAAAAAACTTTGTTACGATTTTTTGTTTTAATATCTCACTCTGAAAGAGCAATAAAAATTACTTTTAGGATGACCCAATACTTGCTTACTAAAGATTATAATCTGAGACTGTATTTTAAGTACTGCTACAGATATTGTGGTTCATTATTGTAGATTTTCCAGCATGTCACATTAGAGCACAAGCTCCAAAGGAGTAAAGTGATGGACAAATTTCAAGGCCGGGGAAAAAATATGAATCAGTATCTTTTGTAGTCTGACCAATGGAAGAGTTCAGCTCATTCTGACTTTCAGCTACAGTCAAGGAAACAAATTTATTGTAAATTATATGCCTTTAACTTTTGAAAGTAACTTTTCCTTTACAGGAGTTATATTCCACCAGCTCCTTATTATACTTTCAGTTCCTCTGAGTAATTGAGAATGTTAAACTGCCTCTTAAAAATTAATTTCTCTTGCTAATAATGGGAGCATCCCTAGTCCAAAAGAATAAACTGTACTTGAATTGATTCAGCCTGGAAGTTTTGCCTTCTTCCAGTGCTGTTTTTTGTGAGTAAATGATAAAAAAGTATTTGAGCTTTTAAAAATGAAAGGGTTCTCATCTGTTTGACTTCTGCAAGACATAATTAAGTGAATTCTTAGTTCGAGCACTTTCTTTTTTTAATTTCTTCACTGTTTGCAGGTTGGTATCCCTCTAAATTGCTTGTGAGTCCCATAATGATATCACTCCACAGTAATCATTAATTGTGGGTTACGTATGCTGTGCTGTATGTATCATTCATCTCTGTATTTTCATCTGCAATTCCACAGGTCATACTTTTAAATATTTTATGAGGAAAAAGAAAGAACAGATGCAAGCTCATGGTATGGTGTTATCAAAAGCTTTCCTGTTTCTAACACGTATTCATTATCCTTCCATCCCCCTCTCTTTTCTGTTTCCCTTTCAAATCTACCTCTTACTTCATGCTCTTGTGTGGCCTCTTTTTTCCTTTTCTCTTCATATGTTGTTTTCTCTGCTCTTTGTTCATTTTCTTTGTCTCTCTCCAGGGTATCTAGTGGGAATATTTATTAGCAGTAGAATTTGGACTTCCTCAACTGATTTTGCTATAAGCTTGACAGACATACGTGGAAATGCTCTTGTCCATGATCACACAAGAGGTCATACTTCATTGTAGCAGTTCCAGCTGGCATTCTTAAAGTATCAATCTCCTGCTTATTTGAGGAAAACCAAATGACAGTTAAATAGAAACCTGGGATTCTGACAGTTCAGACCCAATTTAAAATATTCTCGTGTGTTAACATAGATTTCTTTTGATTTTTTCTTCCATTTATGATGGATTGACTGCATCTTGTAGGTCCTTTCCTTATCTTTAGTAAAAGATAAAACAACTGTATATTCCACAGGTTACAACTGTGTTTGACTGGTCAAAAACTCTGGTGCTCTCAAATCTGGCTATAAGACTCTCATGTCTTTCTTCCATGATTTCTTGTGGGTGTTGAGACAGGCACTAAACCAAGATATTATGCAAAATGTTAAGAAACATATTTGTAAAGATTAGATAGGAAAAAAATTTCAAACAATATAATCATTAGTCACTGATTTAATTTGTCGATATCTAGATATGGGATATTTGCTTTATTTTACTTTATTTTTGACTCTTTAACACACTCCTCCCAACATTAATTTTAAACACATGGGTTACAAAGCCAGTGTTGGATAATGACATTCTTAATTTTAAAAGCCAGTGCTTAAAGGGTAATTGAAGCAAAAATGTTGTGACCTTGACAACCAGTATACAGTACAGTATTTTCAATTTTGAGTGAGCATGGAATTCAGCCACAGGAACTGTCCTGAAAAAGCTTGCTATCTGCAATACTTTGACCTTAGAAATATTTAAGCCTATCTTAAAGATTACATGAGAGCCTAGAACCTGCACTGCAATCATTTTCCCTTCAAACACTAAATTGTGTTAGTTGATGTGATCACCTTTTAGAAAGTGAGCCCACTTCTATTCTCCTCAATTCTCTGCTCAGTTTCTGCAGTTTCAGTACAGCAACAGAAAACAGGATAAAAAAAGCCCAAGTCAACAGTGACACCTCTATAGTGTAGCCCATTAACACCACCATTTACATTTTAGCGTCAGTAACAGGAGACATTGGGATTGCTGCCCAAAAGAAAAATATTTTGAAGAGTACAAAACTGCAAAGCATATAAGCAAACTGAGATTTTTTTTTGTCATTTTTCACTCTACTTGTATCTCTTGTAATCAAGATTATAAATTCCAACAGCCACGGCAGAAAAACACAATTCAACAATAAGTATTGTAGTTTATTGGGAATTCATAAAAAAAACTGTGACTTTCTGCAAAGATATGAAGAGCTTTCCCTAAACTACAGACAAGCCCTAATGAAAATACATCTTTATTTCCAGCTTAGTTTGCAACTTGCTAGAGATTCCTTATCCTTTGCCATTCTAGAAGAGCCATTCCTAAAAAATTACTTCTTCTGGCCAAACCTATGGAAAATGGAATAGTACAGAAGGAAAAATTCAAATGGAAGTGATTAGTGAGGTCTCCTGATTTCTGGTGATGTATTTTAAGAAATGGTCATCCCTTTTTATTTGCTCCAGAATTTTTCTGCCTTAGTAGAAGAAGTGAATGTATACTGTCTTCTGGGTCATGACACCCTGTGTTCAGCATATCATTTGAAACTGAAATGTGTGGCTTCTACAGGAGTGTCATAGGCTGTGAACAGTGGCAGCTCAGAGGGCAATGCCCTTTCACTTTTTTTATCAGCTACCAGGAGGCCAATACCTGTAGGAAGACATTAAGATCTTAAAAATCCACTGTTGACCAGTTAGAGCCTTGGCTCCCTACTGGTAAAATGAAATTAAAATAAGGCTCACCCTCCTGTTGCAATGGCTCTATTAATACAGAGAAGTCAGCATGGGCAGCAAAGCAGTAAAAGACCCTTCCCATGAATAAGAACAGAAAGGTATTGGGCATCTAAGACCAAAATTATCTAGAAAAGGAGAAGTGATGCCTCACTTGCACAAAACCATGAAACAGACAACTCAAGTAGTAAGACTAGCAGAGAAATGTGGAGAAAGAGGCAGCTTTCAGACAGACATCCTTTGTCACCAGTGGGTTTCCTGTATCCTTGAGCATCTCGGCTGAACTGCTATTTTAGAGGGTTCTGTTGCCAACTGCTTCCATGAGCTATCATAACACATATGTATATTAATTGCCAAAGGTGTTAAATAAATCTTTCTGCATCTTGGCTTTCTTTCACATGACAGCCTACACAGAATGGCTTTTTGCTTTGTTATAGCCTGCTATACTTCAAGTGAAATAATATACTGGACTTGTGCCATTGACTTACACCCTGTGCATCCTACTTATGCCAGTAGATTTGTGCGTTGCTGACAGCAGGGACAGACCATAATCATATATTTCCCCCTTCCATGTTAGTGGAGAAAAATTAATATATCTGATTAAAATATCTTCACAGAATGACAGGAACAGCAGTATCTGTACAAGGGAGATTCTCATTGTGCTTGAAAATTACCTGAGGGGTTTCAGATGGTCTTTTAATTAATTTATAATAACTTCTGAGTAAAAATGACAATACAAAATCAAATCATTGAAACAAAATGCCTGAATGACATTTGAATTTTATTTGGTAATTCAACAGGCCTGCTGAATTGGGCTTGCCTCGTCATATGGCAAAGAAAAGTTTATTCCACATGGAATAGAAAGGTTTATTCCACATGGAATAAATGACCGGGATGGCACTTTGCACATTGGAGTACTCAAGACATTTACCTATTGGAATATATCTATTACTACAGGCCGAATTCTAAAGACTGTTCTTGCACTTGTTTCATCAACATCTGTACATTTGAAAGACAATGCCCAAATTACCATCTTGAGTACATTTGCTGGCAGGTCTTTACACCCATCTTGGACACACTGGAGGTGTCTTCACAGTGGTACCAGTATAATTATACACTAAAAGCAAATAGCAAAAATGTTACATGTGCAAATTTATTTTAAAATTAGATTTCTGGCAAGTACATGAGAAAAGATTCAGAGTATGTTAAAATATCTGAAAATAATTGCCACTAAGTTTAATCAGTTATGTGAAATGTGAAGTCAACCCAAGGTCACCTTAAAAAGGAAAAGAACTATTTCAGCAGCCATTGCACAGAACCAGATGGCATGACTGGGAGGTTAAAAACAAGAAAGGACAGAGTTCTTCAAAGCTGTGTAAATTTGTTAATGTATGCAACTAGAATCATGTAAATGAAAGATTCACTGATTATTTACAAATTAAATTCACTAACTTTATAATTTATAAAGAATTGAATGGAGATAAGAAGCTTAAGACACAAACAATAGTTTCCAATTCATATGAATAAAAGGTCCATATCTTTTCCTTAAAGAATTTTATATTGTTCATAGACATCTCCTGCTCTTCAGGCTCCCCCTACTCATTTCAGAGTGTAAAGAAGATCAGGCAGGCTGCATGTCTGCTCCAACCAACCTTTCTACAGAAATCTTCAAGGTTATTTCTATTTTATATCTTCCATCCTACATTTTAATAGAGATAGAAAAATAGCTATCTAGTAATTAGGCATGTATAATTTATCCTAGGCTATCAAGTTTACCCTTCAGACTATCAGTTCCCCTCTCACATCTGTACTCCAGATAATAACTTTACATACCTTTAAACTATTATTGACTTTGCTGTTGGTTAAGACACTTGTCTTTCATGGTATCAAAGGCCATTGCATTTGTAATTTAGCTACTATTGTATTAGTTAATGAATAGGTCATAGTTGTAAGCATCTAAAAGCCAAGTGTTCATCAGAGACATCTAACAGAGTACTGGACCTGAAGGCAAGTGCTGCTTTGGATGCAAGCATAGCCATACTAGATAAATAGGCACTGCTTCAATAAAGCACGACCAGCAGAACCATGGTTCTTAGCTATTTCATCCGATTATGATGAGATGCAGAAGGACAATTATCAAGGAAGACTCTATGATAAATGTGAAGTCCAATGTCTATAGAAAGCTAGACAGCAACGTTGTTCTGTATCTCACATCCCCAAGCACAAACGGACTTAGAGTAACCTTCTGCTCTTTGAGATAAGTAAAATTGGCATAAATACACCTCAGAAGCTAGCTGGAATGTGGCTTCATGGTTACTGTGTGTGTGAATGTGTGAGTGAAGGAGGAAAATATCTAAATACCTATGACAGGAATTTACAGAAAATCGCTTCTCCAGGGGAAAAGACTTGATCACTACTACAGGGGTGAGATTAAGGAAGTGGCTTGTCGTTTAAGAGTCCCATGCTATGATTAGCATTATGACTCCATTTATTAGCACTATTTACATTCCTTGATAGGATGACATTTCTGTTTCACCGGCACCTTAAAAACCAGGCATCTAAACCCAAGAAAGGCTCCTTCCATTGCAGTTTAGGCACCCTGCGTGGGGGGCAATTAGCTATTATGAGGAATTAAAATCACAGTGTCAAGGATGGAAGAGTCCTCAGAACATTTATCATCCAATTCACTGTTTTCCAGGGCGTTATCCAGCTGGACCTGGGAAGCCTCCAAGGATGGAGACAGCACAACCTCTCCACACATCCTATTCCACTGTTTCTATTTACATTTAGTCTGAACATTTCATGTTTCAAGCTATGCCCACTGTCTCTCACCCTTCCATTGTTCACAGCTGTGAGGGCCAGCTCCACTTTCTCAATGACCACGAGTAGCTAACAGTGGGCTGCTGTTCAGTCTCCCCAAAGCTGCCTCTCCTCCTGCTGATCACTCTTCTCAAAGGACAAGTGCTCCAGCGCACTGAGCACGTTGGTTGCCTTTGCTGTGCAGTCTCCAAGTTACTGATGCCTTTCCTGGACTTTGGGGGTTGAGGGATGATAATTGTCTCCTCCAGGTCAGAGACAAAAGTGTTGAGGAGAAGGGGTACCCAGTTAGACCCTGTGATGATCCCTTGTTACTCGCCTTCATGTAGAGTATGAGATTAAATGCCAGTCCCTCAGTCTAACCCTCCCGTCATCTTTCTACCCTTAGATTTTCTACTCAGTCATAAAGTCCTCACTTGCATACAATAGCATTGAGAGAGACAATCAAAAGCCTTGCTAAAACCCATGCTAATGGCATCCACTGCTCTATCCTTGCCCACAGGTCCTTTCACTTTACTATAGAAGGCAATAAAGTCAGTCACATGGATTACCACTTGCTTCCATGGACTAGAAGTTTACATGCACTACTGCCCAGATTAGATGCATTTATGCTGCAAAAATAAGATTTAAAAAATCGTAAAATTAGTCTTTCATGGTTCTAGGAACTTTGTTTATGATGTCCATTGCAAACACAGAATAGTTTCCATCACCAACTGCTTGAACACCATCTATGAGTTCTTACAGCAATTAAAGAAGTTTCAAGTGGCAAAATCATGGCATTGTTGTCAAAAAAGAAGGGCTTTTGACAGACAGGATGGTAATTGCAATATCAGGTATCCTGCTGTTTTAGGTTGGCTCCTCAGTACAACTCAACTTGGCAGAGTTAACATTGACACAAACGCTGATTAGTTATGGTTAGATTTTTTGTCAAGTTTGCCATTTAATCTCCCATTAGAGCAATTGATAAATCTTCCATTGCCTTTTGTGGAAACTAGGTTATGTCATGAGAACAATCCAGAAAATCCAGTTTGTCTCATTTAGTTTTGAGATGCTGGATGTAAGGACGACTTATGCTGGAAATTGGGTTGTTCTGAAAGAAGAGAGAAAAATTTCCTTAGAAAATGAATGCTCAGAATCTAGAAACTAATTTCCATACCTAGAATACTTCAATGGCCCTAGTCAAATAGGACTTCTACAATACATTTGAGGAACATGAAAGGACATAAAATTATCCAGTGCATTTATCTAAAGAGTTCCTAAAATTATTTCAAGCTCACCGACAACCCCAAGGAACAAACTAACTAACAAACTAAGCTAAATAATCTTGCTAACCACACACTAACAAACCACACTTTTAAATTTAAATTGTCTCCTATCCTAAATAAAAAAAAAAAATTACATATTTTGCATTTCTAGCAATGTTACATGCAGATATTGCCAGTGCAGTAGGTATTATGGTCAAGAAAACATCATGTATTTTGGCACTCTCTTACCTCTTTCCTCCTGGGAACCTCTCTTTCAGCAGCCCATTAGATAGTTCAGACTGGCAAGGAAGCCCCTTCAGACTAAATAACTTAAATATTGTTTATTTTCTTTGTATCCAGCCATCTGTAAGTGCTGTCCCATTTGCCAATCTGCAGGAGTTGTTTCCATATTAAGACATAAAATTGCAAGATCCACCATCATCTTCATGAATTGTTTGATACTCTTCTAAATCATTTGTACATATGCAGTAAGTGGTTAGTAAGGCTCAAAACCTTATATTGTCTCCATACATGAACTAGTTCCCAGTTTCAAGCAGTAGTCTGAAAACCCAATTTCTAGCTGTTACTCAGAATGAATCATGGGACTCAAAGACTCCCTCACAGGCAAATACTCAAGGCGGCAACTTATCCATGGGGAGGAAATAAAGAGACTGACCTATAACATAATAATAAGCTAGGATGCAGTAGGAGAAGGCTAATGGATGCCATGTTATTTGTAGCTACAACAAAACTCACTGCCTACAGTTTATAGATAGAAAAATTCAGAGTGGAAATACGAGACATGTTTCTACCAGTGAGAGAAAATAGCCATTGGGCCACTTTATGAAGGAAAGTAGTAGATTTTCTGTCCATCATGCAACATTTTAAAATCAATAATGAGTTTCTTTCCAGAGATGTACTATATTAAACCATAAATTATTGGATTTCACATGGATGTCATTGGGTGGGGTGTTACTGCCTATGTCATGTTATGTGTCAGACTAAATAAGTGCAGAGTTCTCTCCTGGCCTTAAAAGCTATGAAGTGATCAATCGTGGTCTGTTTCAGGACCAGAACCATGGAAAAAAGCAATTATTACTTATGGCTGAAAGAAAAAAAGAGACACCATGTGACCTGATTGGCCTGGTCAGTCAATGCCAACCTATGGAGACTCCCAATACTCCTAAGACAAAAATTATTCAAATATATCTGAACTGTGCTTTTTGCTTTTTAAAAAATTCAGTAATTTATCATTTTTGCTTTCCTGCATAGGATGCAATGGGTTCTGTTAAGATGTCATTTCATTTCATGGAAAGATGCAAGTACTCAAATGAGAGTGGCATTCTAATGTATGTAAACAATGCCTGTCCTTCCTGTAATTTTCATCACTGGTCTATTTTACCCTTTTTCTGACCTGAATACCTCCTTTCCATCTGAATAGCATTTCTCATGTTTTCTCCCTGCTTCCCCTAGCCAGCTTTGAACTAATGAATCATTTACACCTTTGCATTTATTTATGATTAAGGAAAACGCGGCTGAAAAAATAGAAGAAAAGGACTGATGATTGAATGGTATAACTCAGCAGGGATGAAAGTGCATCAGAAATTCATTATTCTTTGCTTTCCTAAATATTTTGTATATATTGTGATGCAGATAAGTTTTGGTTTTTTTAAGAACAAAATTAAGAACTAATGCCTTGTTCAGACTGAAAAATTCTGGAAGGACCATAGTCTTATCTTGTATGTTATCATAATCAAAGAATTGCAGAATGGTTGGGGCTGGAAGGCATTTCTAGAGATCATCTGGTCCAATCCATCTGCTGAAGTAGGTTGCACAGGATCACAGCCAGACAGGTTCTGAATAGCTCCAGAGAAGGAGACTTTACAACTTCTTTTGGCAACTCTGTCAGCATCAAAATAAAGAAGTTTTTTGTCATATTCAGACGGAAATTCCTATGTCTCAATTTGTGCCCACTGTCCCTTGTCCTGTCAGTGCCCTGAAAATGTGCTGTCTTAATTTTTTGTGCTATTAATTATGTGCTATCTTAATTAATTTAGCTCTACATTAACCTTCAGGATTTGTGTGCAGTCCGTCTAGAAGGTTGCTAGAATACCAATGAATTCTTTTGTCTTCTTTAGCTATTCTGTGTACAGTAGGCTGTGTGGTCAGAAATGACTGAACTTTCTTTGAGACATTTACCTCAAAACAAATTTTTCTTGTCAGAAATATGTATTACATGGTACTCAAGGAAAGTATGTGGTTTAGAAATATTAATAAATTCTGGATACTACTTATGAGGAACCTTCATTTTGTTTTCATGATGAAAATCAATTTCTCCTATTGAGTGCAAAGGACTGTGACAAGATGCTAGTAGAAGATGGATTATGTATAGATAGATACAGATATATAGATATGGATATATAAATAGTTCCATGATCCTGAGAGAAAAGGAGACAGGAGGATGGAAGGAATATCTCATAGCTATCTCCGGCATCATATTGTTGGATGGGAAAGACTCTCCCTGTCCCAATCTCACTCAAATATTTTGTTTCAAAAATTGAGTGCCTGGGCTACGCCTCTAAGTTGATGCCTTTTCATGTTTTGTACCTTACAAAAACATTTCTCAAACAGCTGGCTAAAAGGTTCTTGTACATGCATAGGAATTTTGTGAAAGGGATTAGTTTCTTATCATGATGTACAGTTATAACAATCCTACCAAAATCCTATCCATCTTAAAAGAGCTGAAAATTCAGATTTATAGAAGTACAGGTAAAACGCCACAGCCTTATTCTGTGTCATTGTATCAGCATTGTGTTAATTAAATGATTCTTAGTATGCTTTGCTATAGTACAAAGTGACAGGTTTTCTTCTAAGAATTACAAAGCATTGTATCACTCTGTGCTGTTCCTGTCTATGTAGAGTGATATGCCTTTAAACTGCCAGAGTAAGACGTAGCTCATCTTTTGTACACCAAAAGAATTGATAAAACTCCATAGAAAGTTGAACAGCATCATTTTGCCTTCACTTAATTGTAAATTCCACAATATGTACTGGAAAAAAAAAAGCTACAGAAAAATGTTGTCTTTGTTCTGGTTGATCACGAACCCATATAGTTCAAATTCTGAAGGACTAAATTTAAAAAAATAAGCTTAAGAATATTATCTGATTAGTTATTCTGAATTTTGTCTAAGTTTCACTGGCAATTGTAATGTTACTTAGCATCTGTAATAACGATTTGGGAAGAAAAATAGAATCAAAGAGATGTCTTCTGAGAGCTGTTGCTATCAAGTATATAGAGAAATTTAAAGCCTGAAATCTGTGCAACTTGTTTTAAAAAGATCAAAACAAATTCCTCTTAGAAGAAAAAACAATTTAAGAGAACATTTTCACATCTTATTATTTAGTAGTAAGGAAAGATTTTAAAAGTTATGCAACCAAAATGCACACGTGGTTCAATAATTTTAATATATTTTGATACCCAGTTTTAAAAAGCAGCTTCAGATGTGGTCTTATCTCTGGAAGTAGCACCTAAAGCCTAATTAGAAAACATTGTCTCACTATGAGCAAGAGCACTAACATCAGCAGCAGCAGCAGCTTAAACCTTAAGTTATAACTTATTATAAAAAGTTAATGGTATATAAAAGCTTTAAAAATATATTATTTTCTATATAGATATAAAAGCTTAAAACTTATAACTCAAGCATCACTTTAAACCTTAAACCTTAAGCCTAAAACTAAAAGTGCTTTCAGTCCTGAGTGCTTGGTTTTGGAGACGCTGGTACTCAATGAAGAAAACAGCATATGCATCCCAGTGCTGTAGGGTAGCCATCTGTAGAGGTTCCCTGCTCCAACAAGCAAGCTCTGGAATAGGAGGCATCAGAGAGGCAACATCCATGTTAGCCAAATGCCTGAGTAACCATCACTGCAAATCAGGAAAGGAAAAGCACCTTGGGGTATTCTCTGCTATTTAAAGCAAGAGAAAGATAGTAAGACCACTAAATAAAAGAGAGAGGTGAGTTACATGGATGCTTGATGACCTGCCACAGATTTCTCTATAACTTCTGTGAAAAACTAAGCTGAGGCCTTTCTCAGTACTGACCTTATTGTGGTCAAAATGATCATTGCAATCCTTCTCACCTGCTTCAGATGCCAATGCCTTTGTACTCAGGGATTCAGAGTGATTGTACTGAAAGGTTGAGCTGATCTTCTCACGCCCTTTTCTGTTGAGCCGAAATATTTACATTTTGCTGAACTTCTGAAATTATAGCCCTGAAAATGAAGGGAAGACTGGAATGTAGGACACTAAGGCTACGTCAGCATTAGCTAATCAAACAAGTCATTATCATCATTTTACACTGGTTAGTTTTTAGCATGTTCTCTGCCTTAATTTTCTCTGGAGCTAAGAAATGTTGAAACATGGTTTGGAGTCTGGCAAAATACACAGAGTCAATTCAGCCAGCAGTATTGATAAATCTGACCCACTTCAGGAGAAAGAGGTTTGTCCATGGCCATGTGGCATAAGTTACCCTCTGGCTCTGCCTTGGGTTTTGACATATAAGTGTGATCCCAAATTCATTGCCATCAGCCATCTTTCTTTAATCAAATACTTGAATTGGGCTTCAATATCTGACCTCAGCTCTCTCCAATCCTCGGTTAAAGGTCATTTACACAGGAGGAATCTGGTCATGCTCATGGCTCTGACCAGAATTTTCATTGCAGAAAAACAAAACAAACAAAAATAAAATCATTGAATGTGTTGTTTCACCAATTTTGCTTCTGAAAACTCATGATTTTCTTATATAAAAATATTGACTCCAAATCTACTCCAAAGATCTTCCTGCTTTGTTTCAAGAGGAAAACATTTTCTACTTTTGAAATATAGGTTTTTTCTTCTCTCTATAAATATTTACACCAATTTTATTGTGAACAAGAAGAAAGAATTTATTTTACACTGTTTTGATTTGTCAATCACAGATTACTAAGTTCTAAGCATTACTGATCAGTCACGGCTCATAATTTTGAAAAATGAGACAAAATATATTAAGTCTTGACTAATGTTATTTTAGGACTTAGCATTTATACACACCCAACAGTCAGAACCTGGCTTTCAAAGCTTTTGCAACACTACCACATCCTAACATAAGACTTTGTTGAAGCCACAGATATATGTTTACATGGGCACTGCCAAACATTGTTCCAACATGAGAAATACTAGTCCAGTCCATCAGCTGCTTTCATTAATTTCCTATACTAAATTTAGAGCTCATTCCTCTCGCCATCCCTGGTGCAGAGATAGTGTGTAAGGACAGCATGTTTATCTATCAGTACTAGCAACAGACAGCATCCAAAACAAAGTAGAGCATTCAGCATAGCTCAGCATGGCAGAACACAGCATAGGAACAGAACCTTAGGGACTTTCATATCTTCATGACCTTTAGCTCTGATACTTCCCAATCCAAATATTGTGGAATTTATATAGGGCTCAAGGCCTCAGAAAATACCTAAAAATGGAGACTTATGAACACATCCTCACATTCAAACTCAAACTGCATTTTAATATTAAAATGGTACCTAGCAGCATGTGTACTTTGTTTTCATATTCATGTCCTTTATCAGTACACACATTTAGAAAGAGTATATCTCAAGCATAAGAGATCAGCTCAGAAACTGAAGTTCTTAAACAAATTTGTTATTTTAACACTGCTAGGAATTTACCATGTCTACTGAAGCAAAAGAAGATTTGCCTTAGAGGATCCTAAAAGCAATTCTGTAGGCTGTGTCAGTTAGTAACTGGCGGAAAATGAGGAGAATTCAACTTACAAATCAGAACAAGCCAAAGATTTAAATGAGACTGAGATGAAATAATAAATAATGCATTTTAATTCATCAGTCATGGCAGTAGCTTAGTTCACATCGTATTCATACAACTAGAGCATTCCACAGCCTCAGAACTATTGATCTCAAAGTTTTAAGATGTGGAACTTATATTTTACTTATTTAGAACTTAAATTCTATTTATTTCTCAGGCAGCTAGTTTACTTGAAATTTACTGGTAATATTGCAGGAGAAAGTTGCAGCTGATAATTATATGCTGAAACAGGTTATTTTAAAAATTTATTTATCAAAATAAATGTCACAAAATGCAGTGTAAATTAATCTAGATCAGTTACACCTATAGCTGTTGGCTCTGAACTGGAAAAGACCTTCAATAGCAGTAAAAAGAACAGCACTGAATATAGACTACACAGCACACACACTGCAATTTAATTTAAAAGGATGAGTGGTTTCTCTCTCTCTTGGTTACCCTTTGGCATGTTCAACTAATGCACTTCCCTCTCTGCCTGACCCTTCCATTGTTCAAGCTTTTTCTCCTGATGCAAAATGAAAACTGCAAGGCTTTTTGAATAGTTAAGTGAGCCTGTTTGACAACAAGTCTAAAATCATTCCCAAAAATACACATTATAAAGGAGCTCTGCTTCTTTTAGGTTAGAAGCACATATTTTGTATTCTAAGCCAAATGGAATTAATTTCTGATATTTCATCCAATGCACGGTATTTAGTAGGTATTTAGTTTAGTGGGTATTGAGCTATTAACCTAAGGAACTTCAATTTTGATCAAAAATTAAACTATCTAAAGGGAAGGTCTTCTTCTCCCTTCACCTTTATTACCATGTGTTTACCAGTGCAAAGTAAAAAAAAAATGGACATAAACCAGCAAGGCTCTGATGTTTTTATACCAGCTTAGCAGACTTGTGATTGGTTACATGAGATATAATATAGCAAGAACAATCCTGAGATTACCAGACTGGCATTATATCTCGTGTCATACAATAAAAAGGGAATAAAAAACAAGACCTAGCACTTTATTACCATTGTTACTTCAAAACATTATGAAAAGTCCTGAGGCTTCATGTTTTCATGTTTTGAGGCTCAAACAAGTCTCTGTGAGATCTGGACAAAACACCTAACTGAGAAAATCACATACTTATGAAAGAAAAAAAAAAAAAGAGAGAGAGTTTCTAGAATCTTTCTCTAAGCCCTATAGCACTGGTTAAAAAACCCACAAGATTGCCTAGCAGATTCCTAGAAATCTGCTATAGAACATCAATTCCTGGTTCATCTGTAAGTGCTTTAAATTACAAAGGTTATTTTTTCAACTTTACTCTTATGAATGAATAGTCTGAATAAGTAAAGAACATAAATGTGAATAAAAGTACAGATGTGAATTGAAGATGAAAGATTGGTCCCTTATTTAATGAGTACTAAGTTAAATGAAGCCACAAAAAATAAAAGAAGATCATTTTGGAGTCAAAATGCAGCAACAGATTGCTGACACATGACAGCAAAGTAGAGATATTAAAAGGTGAAAAAGGAAACCTATTTTTCCAGTTGAATTGCAAAAGCAATATAGACAGGAATTACCCACATCTAAATTGGCCAAGAGAACAATATTAAATTCATAAAACTCAGCTTAAATTGAACCTCTTTCTGGATACACCTTTACTTGGTTTTAGTCATTATTGAGGCACTTGAGAAAATTTACACTCGATAATTAAGTGCTCAGCAAATTGCTCAGTCCCTGTGACATGTTGTGGTCCAGAATTTGACTTAAAGAGGAAATAGAATTTCAGAGCTTTACAAAAAATGAAAATTTACTCTTGAATTATTTAACAATGTTATTTCAATTAATAGGTCTTACTTGCTGGAACTAAAGTTTTGGTGCAGATGCAGAGAAGGGCTGGGACAGAGACCAGGCATTCACTCTACACTTGGGATTCACTGAGCAGGTGAATAAATTCATCCTCATTATAGCAGCAAAGCAGAGTTGATTGCAGAGTCCAAATAGGTATGAAAATGCTTGTTTGCCTTCACAAGATCAGGCTTTTGACCTGAAAGAACACAGGAAATAGGACTGGCCTAGATAAAATCTTTTCTTTGTGTACTTTGTAGGTTACTGTCCCCCTGTTAGAAAAAAAACCAAAACAACTAAATTATTGAAATTCAGTATTACAGTTGTAAAAATTCCATACACTGAAAACTACTCATCCATAACAGAATAAATACATTGCAAGATTTGTGTATTCTTGTAATGTTTTGCTTTAGAATAAGAATGCTCAAATCAAACATTATTTCAGGCACTATTTCATCTTCGTTGTATTGGCAGTCACTTATGATGCCTGCTCTTAGGGGACAATTTTATTCCATTCCCAGTAAACCATTTTTGTGAAAAACCTCAATAATCAGTCTGAAAGTGAAGCACAGCTCCAAGTCACTACATGGAGCTGCAGAGTATCTATATGACAGCACACTTTAACTACGGAGAGCAATATGTTTGGAAATAAACTGTATCGTCTCCAGAGCTATTTTCCTTGACACAGCTGTCTTCTTAAAACATAAAAATTAAATAATGCTGTGTCTTTGCACCATTTCTTCTGTTTCTGTTTTTGTCATACAGATTAAAAATCTATGAGTGCTTGTCACTGTATTTGTTGTTACTCCTTCAGTTCTAATTTCTTTTTGCCATTGCCAAGGTTTGGGTCCTTTTTCACTGCCATTAGGATTGTGCACATTTGTACTCTGTCTGTTCTACTAGCCAATTCCTGAGGTGCAGATTGTAGTGGTGATTCTGCTGGCACACTCTGCAGGCACCTCAGCTGCTTCAAGGTGGGTAATTTACCCTCAGGTTCTTCTCCTTTCTCCCATGACCCCTTCTTTCCTTTATGATCTCCTTTTACATCATTCTACCACACCTACAGGGCTTCTACTCTTTTCTTTAAAGCCCTTCTGATCAGCCTGTTCTTCTGTGATGTCTGCAAGAATCTCATCAACTTAGATATGTTGTATCTATTGATCTAGATAGCATAATAAATAATCCTGGCTCGGATCTATCCTTCCAAACGTTAGCATAGTTGTGATAAAATATGATCCTGTTATGCAGGGAACTCCTCTGCTTTTACTGTACTGTCCTTCTGCCTTCATTCCTCAGTCTTATATTCATTATGCTACATGTAGTATAATTTGGTATATTTTCTTTGAGTAAGGAACTTTGTGGTTCAGCACAAATATTTGAGCATTATTGAGAATCAAATTACAATATTATTTAAGTTTTTGCAATTGGAAACACAAACATATTTTATCTCGCAAAGGCAAAAATGCATTTTCACTCATTTGAATTCCTCCATTCATAAATATCATGGTAAGGATCAATTTCAAAATACTTTTCACTCTTTAAATAGTTTAATAACACTTATTGAGTACTTGGAGAAGGAAGCAGCTAATATTTTCAGTCTAGAGAATAGATAGCAAAGAAAAAACAGTAACTATATTCAGGCTTTGAACTATACAAAAAAAGAAGCATTATCAAATATTATATTAATAGGTTAAAAATAAGATATGGATTTACTCCTAAAGAGAAATATTTTCTGCTAATGGTGTAATAAATGTGCACACTGACAATCACTGAAACACAGGCATGAGAACAAAGGATGATTGCATAAAAGCACGATCAATATAAATCACAAAAAATGTGATTTGAATGTACTTTGAATGTTCTTTTGAATGTACTTTAAATAAAGAAAGACAGCAGCATCCTAACAAGTGGGGGGAAAAAGGAACTAAGAAAAATAAATTGCACAATTACAAGGTCAACTAGCAGAGTTGCAGGTATAGTAGCATTTTATCTGAGAAATGGCATGTGATCTTACAAAAGACACAAATTATGGTACTTCAGAGGCCACAGTGAGAATTTTATCATTGAACTCCAAGAAAATTCAAAATCTAAAAGCACTTTTGAAATACTGTTTCATCTCATGGAGAATTTTCCCTTTTGGCATCACAAAATTCTAATCAAAACGTCTGTGCCTGCACATACTCCAAAATGTGTTAGGAATACAATTTCAAGCAGTAATTTTCATTTTAGTAAATTATGTGTTGGGTCACACAACAGATATGTCTTTCCTTATTCTTTGCCTGCCTTTTATTAGCGTGGATCATCACTGGAGTGTCTCTACCAAAATCTCCTATTCAGGGGGGACAGGACCTGCCTCCTCCTCCCCTGCATTGCCAAAATCTGTGTTATCCCCAGTGACTTTGAGGGAAGAAACATATGGAAAGAAAGGGAAATTGAGATGTTTTGGACCATCACATCAGCAGTAACCCCTGTCAGAATACCAGAATCCCATGCACAAACAGAAAGTGGAGAAGCTATAGAGAGTCTGGAATAATTTGTTTATGACAGTACACACTGATGTCTCATCTTCCTCTTCTTTAAACATGTTCATAGAATATTAATGAATGAAAAAAGGAAAATATCACTGTTAGAGGTCTTAAAAACAAGAGCTGAACAGCATATATGATTAAGGTCTTTTGTGCAGGGTAGTTGTTGCAAGTGTCTCTGTGGAGCTGTATTATGTTTTTCCATTCTGAGCTGTAACTCTCTCATTATTCTGAGAATTTTATGTTTAAAAAGGTTTCTGTTCATAATATATTATCCCAAACCCTCTCATGTTGTTCTTTTTTAAAACCAAATAA
>NW_005054305.1:12621398-12724745 GCF_000277835.1 Geospiza fortis
GTGTACCTGCTTTGTGCAGTATTTCTTTCTTTCAGATATGTGCCTGTCGCTTTATTTTTGTTCAAGCATGATCCCAAATTCTCCTGGGGAGCTGGGCTAATACAAGACCATCAGAAATGAGGGTTTATATTACACCCATGGCAGTAGTGCATGACCACCTATTCCAAAAAATTGGCACAAAGATTAAAAGCTTTTTGCCCGAACATCAAACTTGGAAAAAGACACATCTTGTTTTAAAATTACAGCAGGTCACTGTTTTAGAAACCACCAGTCTCAGACAAATCCCGCATGGTGACTTATGCAGACCAATAACATCTCTGTTTCTCTAACTTGGTTTATTTCAATGTTTTCAAGAGAAAGCATACAGTATTTCTATAATATTTTATATGTGACTTTTAAGTATTTTAAGTCCTCATAAAAAGTAGCCTTTTTTTTACACTTCCTAGAAAAAAATCAGTTCTTCCTATACTGACTAAATCTTAGTAATTTTTTATATTTTCTGTCAAAATATCTTCATTATTTGTGACATTTATTCATATTATCCTTGATTGCTTGATAGATTGTTTTTTTAATCCCAAGTTATATAGTTGGGAAACTTCTCACCTTTAAAAAAATAGATGCTGCCATCTTTAATTCTTGAATGTGATATAAGATTAATTTCAGTCTCAGAGAAGTGATATCTTTTTTCATTTTACAGTCCAGGAGACAACTCTTCTGCTGTAATTTTATATATATGTGCGTATATACATACACACACACACACACCCACACACACATATATATGAAACTCTTCCAATAAAACATATATATTCTTGTATTTGAATATAATTCCAGAATTACAGTTTTAGTGTGATTTCTGAAGATAGTTTGATATCTGGCCTTTTGTTTAACTTGCAAAGAATTACAGTCTTGTTCTTAGAATGAAACTAAGCAGTGCTCTGATTTGTATACTTTTATGATTTCATATTCCAAGGGGATGCATTCCCCAATTAGAAATTTTTAGCATTTTCAACAGCCAATTTAATTTGCACATTTCTCATTACTTTAGGATAGTCACAGTAGTTTCTTAATTATGCAGACTGTGGTGAAAGCATGCAGTTGTTAATGGAGACAGTGTTTAAAAAGAGATCAATTCTGATATCAAAATACATTGAAAGGAATAATAGAGATTTTCCAGCTCTGAAAGCAGAAACACAAAGAAGGGAAATATAACAGCAATGATAGTGCATGTATATGTATATATATGTAACTTTTTTGGTACAATATGACATTGCCTTTCTCCTCCTTGTCTTGAACATGACCACCACAACAACTGCTCTTTGCTGATGATGTTTAATTGCACTGCTCTTTCATCTATCATTCTTAGACTCCTGATATCTAAGGTACAGTGAGGACTGCCACCCTCCCATACTGAATTTCTTCAATTCCTCTTTCAATAGGTTGTGTGCTTCTGCCTCATGTCTCATGAGATATTACAGATTCCATGAGGTCCTCTTTTAAGAGTAACAAATGTCAAGTCATGGACTGGAATAAGAAGGGAGACAAATGTGTAACAAAGAAGGAGAAGGAAGCAGGGAGTTAGAGAATAATTAGAGAAGAAATGTGTGGTTCAAACATAACAACAACTTGGAGAACTTCCAAAAGGTAGAAGGAGGAAGGAAGACAGAAAGCAAGTATTCACAATGTAAAAGGAAAATTAATAGACAAAAAAGAAAATTTTAAACCATGTTTATTAGTGGTAGGGAGGCTCATGACCCAACACAACAAACATAAATGGAAGCATGCATCCACTCCAAGCTAATACAGTTCATATAAACTTTATAACCTTTGTTATAATAATAATGTATATTAATATAGATAATGTACAGATTTTAAAAGTAAATTTTCCAGGTATGCCACAACTGTCTTTCATTTCAAACATAATATTTTTTTCAGCAGAAAATATAACCATGAAGAAAAAATCAGGTGGCTAGGTATAAAATTGGTAACCTTGACAAAAATAATTATAGGACAAAATTTGTGTGTTTCTATTTTAAATAATTTTTGAATGGCAAATCAAGCAAAAAATCCACAACATTTATAGTTTCTGTAGTATGTTGTTTCTTTACCTCCAAATCTTTACTTAAACTGGAAATGACTGCCTTGCTTGCTCATGGTTGAGCTTTTTGGATTAAATAAATTAGATTTAAAATGAAGCCTAAAGATAGTGCTGCTGTATTGTCAGTCACTTGATCATTATTAACTTGCTTTTTAAAATGTTTTGGTAGCATATCCAGAATTCTCTATTCCTTGATTAAATAATAAATTGAATTATTGGAATTATTCTTGTTCTAGGGTTAAATCCATTAAAAAGTTTTTGTGGTTTTTTTTTTCTTTTTGCTAAGACTTTTTGTTTGTGGATTTTTATAGATTTTATAAATTATACAGGTAAACAAGAAGAGAGCTATATGAATTCCATGTGCAGTTCATTTTCCCTTGGTTGAGCACTGTATTATTATATTTTATTTGTTAGTGTTATGGGACATCAGTGAATGTACTCATCTTTACACATGAAAAAATGTGAAAAAGCAAGCACTTAAGTCACTGTAACTGTAAGCAGAAACTGGTTTACTATTTTTTTTCCCTTTGAGGAGGTGGTACTGAAGTGTTTATGAAGTCTGTGACACATTTAAACAGATTTGATATTAAGTATTAAACCTAGTGCTCCAGTAAATTTGTTAGCTACAGTCACCTCTGATTTCAGTTCAATGTAGTACTCTCATTTAAAGCTTTCAGTAGATTAAAGTTGCCCTAGACCATGTGCCACGATCCGTCCTTATGAACGGGGTTCCTGATGGTTCATGGATTGATCTCAGGGTGCAAAAAACCGACATGGCACAGGGGATTTGCAATAATAATCAAAACAAATATACCTTTATTGAATGACCACAGCAAAATGTGATAGAGAGATTAAGGGAGAGAAAAAGATAGAGAAGAGAGAGAGAGAGATAGAGGGGGATATAGCTACCAAATGAAAATACAAAGTCCTTTGGTCCAGTCCAGTCGAGGATCCGCCTGTTACGTCGGGGAGATCTCAGAGGCACAGTTCCTCTGGACCCCAATTATACTCTTTTTCGATGGGGGAAGGGGGATGGATTTTGCAACCAAAACAAAGGTAGTTTCAGGGGGGAAAAGTAAGGGTACACAGAGTCCAAGTTTGGCAGCAGGCACAAACCATTGTTTTTGTGATCCACTGCCTACACCTGCAACATCCATCTTGCTTTGGGCAGCTTTCCTTCCCCCACTGCACACTTCCCCCGGATTGGGGGTTTCAGTCCCAGTCTCTGGGAGAAGGTGAGAGGGAGCCTTCTCACACAGGGATTTCTATGTTTCGGTCTCTTGATGAAGAGGCTTCTTGCATCTCACTTGTCTGTCACGGTGGTTATGGACAGGTGAGAGGGGTCTTCTTCCCAGGTGCAGGACCTTGCATTTGTTGTGGAAATTTTCAACCTTTTCTTCTGGCCCATTCCTCCAGACTGCTTAAATCACTCTGAATCATAGCCCTGGCCATTAGCCCTTAACTACTTACTTGGTCACTAAGGCAAAAAAATATTCTTACCAAAACCACTTTTTACCAAGAAACATTTCAATTATCTAAAGACAAAAGCCTGTGTAAGATGGTCATTCACAAGTCAACCTAGCAGTGAGAACAGGAGAGCTCATGAAAGCTAAGCCATTCTTAATCCAAATTAACCTAATTTTTTATTGAAATGGTCATTTTTGGTGCCCTCATGTGACCTTCACTGCTCACTCAGTGCAACTTTGGCATTTTCTTAGCTTCTGTAAAGGTGTTCTTGAGAAAAACACATGATCTAAAGCACCTTTGTTGAAAGCAGTACCAAGCTTGTTTGAATCGTCAAGTAATACCATTTTCAGTCTTTCCTTATATACTAAATCCCACTCATAGTTTTTTCAAGTGCCAGAAATCCTGGAGCCAGGATTATCTTTAGCAGACAGGTACATTCATAGACATGCTGTGCTTTTTTTCTTCGCTAGACTATACAGGGATTTTCATGTCATCAAAAAGAGAAAAAAGCAAACATATTTCTGGCTTTCTTCCCCTTCAGATGTACAAATCAAACTCTGTAATTCATACGGTAAACTCAGGGGTGCCCTTTGGGAGGCAGGTATTAACACCTCTTCATCAACTCACACACCAAAAAATTTCTTCAGTATTTCATTTATATATTCCTATATAAATATGAATATATTTCATTTTGGGTCAACAAGAGTTTCTTTCCAGTTGGATGGCAGTATGTGTGCGGTCACTAGGGTGAGAGGTCATTCCTCACACAATGGCAGATGAGTCAGTCACTATTAAGAGTGATCAAAGTTCAATACTTTCCACAGTGCCACGTATTGAATTTAGGCTGAATGAATATCTTGTATATATCCTGCCCCATAAGCTACTTAGCTTCATAGACATACATGATCCTTACATTTTCCTTGCCCAGTGTGATAGGGATAACCATGGAAAAAAAGAAGATATAGGCTGAGTACAGCCACTATAGCAGTCAGCATGGCCAATTCTTTCTCCCAGCTCCAGTTCAACATTAATATGCTACTGAATTTGAAATTAAAAATCTAGTTGTGTTGTCTCTATCACCTGTATTCAATAACTGCCTTTTCTATTTCCATTGCTTTTAAACATTAGTCAGCCTACTGAGCTCTTTGAGATCATTTTGGAATGAGATCACTGGGCTGCCAATCCCCAAAAACCCCTATTATTCCAGTAACATTTCCCTGCATGACTATAAAGCATGCCCACATCCATTGCTGCCTTTCATCTTCAGTCACTGATTAGCAATAGATTTCTTTTACCTTTCTGATCTTTCTCATAAATCAATGCCTCCAGGACTCCTTATCACTTTGTTTCCATTTCATGGTCTTGCTCTCTTTTCATCAATATCCTCTGAAGCCTTCCTGTCCAGGACTGTGTCCTCCCACAACTGCTACAAAGAGGCATTGTATTTTTTTTTCTATCTGATGATGCCTTTACAAAAACAGTCCATGTTATTTCACTTTAATTTAGTTTATTTATGACTATCTTAGTCTGGAAAGAGAAAATTCTGAGCAAATACCAAACTGGAACATATTTCCATAGTCCTCTGGTAACCCTGGCAGCTTGTATTCTCTTCACTATGGATTGCAGCCTTGTTATTTTCTTTTCAAAGTAAACACTTTATTTGCTCTATTTGTTTGTTGACTGGTCAAACATGTTAATAGCAACTCAGGAGAACATTGCAAGAGTAAGCAAAGTTATACAGATTGAGAGCTGAGATAGCAGAGTCGATTTTGCCGTGAACATTCTAACCTGAATTTTGCAATAGCTCTATATCAGATTCTAGAGGCCCTAGACAAACATCTAACACTTGCTCACAAAACTCAAACTGGAAAAGAAACCTGAGACTTTTTCCCATTCAGTGCCTGTAATTTTCCAATTTTTTTTCATTTCATAGATTTACAGTTAATTTTTTATTAAACTGAATTTAAAAAAATTAAAAAGCTCAAATGAAAAATTTCAAGGGTCTCTATCATCTTTAATGATCCCACTTCTCTGTGATCAAAAAGAAGACTCTTAAGGATCTGAATAGAAATCAGAACAGCTAGTTCTCTATTTTGCTCAAAATACTATTCCTCTTAATATTAATCTCCTGGTCACAGCAATGTTTTTCTAAATCTACTTGCACTTTGTTCATTTTTTTATGTTTAGAAGGCATTGTATAGGAAATTCTGAGACTATTCCTGCTGCAACTTTGAGCAGATGAGAGAAAGTGCACCTCATTCGTTCACAGTGACAACAGGACATTCTCAGGCACTCAGATACAGTAAAGCTAAATTTTATGCAGTGCCTCACAAAATGAAATAGAAATGCCATGTGTTAACTTGTTGTCAATTTTTCTACCAAAGGTAATGATTTTACAGTAATTTCTTCCCAGTTTAAAGTGTAATCTTTGTACTCCTGTTTTTAGAGCTACTGTCCATTTTACATGTGCCACCAGTATGTTTACATCTTTGTCACAAGCTCCACGCCTCACAGTCACCTGAGCTCCTCTCAGGCAGGAAAATTTCTCATAAAGCCACAAGGGACCTTTTATGCAGTTGATGAGGAGTTCAACAGCATATTTACTGTTTTTAAGTGTTCGAAACCATGGCCTTATTATTACTCCTTTTTTATGCATTGTGAAATTTTAGTGAATTAAAAAAAAATCAAATATACTTTACATCTGTTAAGATTTCTTTCCTTATGTTTGGTGCTCTATTTTTATCTTCTCCTTTGTGTTTCCTCACTGCATCGTGTTTTATTGCACATCGGACACAATAATGGTCATATACCTCATACCCGACTATTTCTACACCCAAATTTGTTGGAATATTTACTGGAAAGTTGCCAAAATCACAAGGGCAACAAATAATCTTCATCAAACAGAACAGATGGCAGAAACCTTTGTATTCATGATGGCATTGTTGCTTTAGAAATTTACAGGTCCAGATGCTAAGAAAAAGATGGAGCTTTGTTCACTGAGACCAATATCTGCTGCTTGTTTCACACTGTGTTAAAATTATGGTAAATATGTCATCTTTTTATGACCCAGTAACTTGGGTTTATATGCGCAATTGTCTGTGAGCCTTTGTTTCCCTACTTCATTTTAATAAGAAAATTGTGGGCTCAAATGCAATCTCAGAATTGTAGCAGTCAGAAAAATCCCATCCTATTCATTCTGTTCTTAGCTGATGAACTCGTATTGAGTTCATACCCATCAAGCTGGGCCAAGTGCTGAGAACTGAGCAAGAGTTCTCACCACTCACACCTTGAGGTCTCAGTTTCCTCAAGGCAGGATAGATACCATGGCAGAATTGAAAAAGAAATTGAAGACTACATGATTCCTAGGATCTTGTTTCCACAGATATTTTTAGGAGTGTATTTTTTACTTCAGTAAAGTTTCACCTGACAGCCTCTTTTCTACAAAAAACTAGTGTAGCCCAGTAAAAGCATACAGGAATCCCTCCAAAGTTGCTATCGCCTTGTTTTTAAATTACAATGTCCAAATACTGATCTACTGTAGACTAACTTGGAAATCCAATGAAGTCTCTTTCCTTTACCTGCAGACTGAAGATATTAATAGCTGTAGATAAACTTACCTGGGAGGAAGATAAATAATTACATGCAATGATAAAGAGCAGAGGACTTGCCTCAAAGGCACAAAATGATATAGAATAACATGATGATGTCAAGTCAATGCTTTCTGAAAGCAAAGTAGGAAAAGTTGCTCAGTCTACTTGATGCACAATGAATTCATATTTTTTGGAAAGTTGTGCAACACTTGAATTTAGTTCAGACTATCCTTTCTTTATTTGAATCACACTTCCTACAAATGTTAACTCACATAACAGTACTTCACCCACAAAAATAGGGTTGAAGAATGTTACTTGGGTTGGAAAGCCAAAACACAGAGCTAGGAAGTGTCAGAGCCAAGGTTTGTCACTGTCAGTCTGCCCTTGTGTGAATGTGTGTGTTATATCTTTAATTGCACAATCCCATACTGATTTCCCAAAGCACCTTGCCTCACTGGTCACAAAAGTTTGAAAACTCTCAGTGAATGGCAAAAAAAGGGCTCAGCTGTTCAAAAGGCACTTCTACTAAAGGAAAGATGAAGGCTTTTTGGCCAATAGAACAAAACTGATTAAAAAGGAAGTTACTTTCACTTTATAGAGGTAAAGCAGGTGAATATATATGTTTGACATTAAAGTGTCTAAATACTGGTACATTTTTAACATGGAAGTCAGTTGGAAGTATCCTGTTTCCTTCCACAATTTTTAAAATATTTAAGTATTTAAATGCCAACAAACTTGAAAAGGATCAAGGCTGTTTGACTTCTACTTACATTAATAATAGCTGCCCAGTTGCATGCTTCAGCAGCAGCACAAGTTTTCCTCCGTATTTTATAATAGAGATTATAATGCACAGTTTGAAACAAATTATAAGACAGCCAAATTGCACAGATAAATTATAAAGCAAGCAAATGTTTTTAGTTGTATTTAATTGCTAGTCTGTAGAGCTACTGGAGGAAAAAAAGTTATGCTAATTTCAGTACTAGGAAGATAGCAACAGAAGGATAAGAATATTGTGGATTATCAGGTAGTTCCAGCATGTGGAGCATAGTTGGAAGATCATTAAGAACAGGAAACCACACTGCTCCCACTCAGCCTCAGTCTGCACTATTTTTCTCTGGTTATAATTTTCTGTCTTTCCTTATGATTATTCACCATCTGGAAGAGTCTTTAGCTGACCAAAAACAGGAGATGAGAGGCAAGGCCCGAGGAAGAATGTCAAGCACTTAGCTCACATACTCCAGAAGAAAAGTTAGATAAATCAAAAGCAATCAGTACCATTGTTGTATTAAACACATTTGCAACAATTCTCATACATATACAGTAACACATTACACAACAATACCTGTACATATATTACACAACAATACATTACAACTTATACATTATAACAGTTACCTTCCTAACAACATCTATCTCTTCTAGTCAAGGCGGTCATAACTCAAAGTAAATACCTCAAATGTCTCAAACCAAATCCCTCAAATGTCCCATAATTATTACTTGTTGGTGGCTCACCTATTCCCAGGTGTCTTGGTTGAGATAATCAGGTCTAGACCTCTTTGTGGCTTCCACCTGCCACTCTCTGCTTCACCGACGCTGCCTCCCCCACTCCGTCCCAGTGGGTCACAGTAGCCCTAAACACTGATACTTATACATTACAGGAAACCTTACAACAAACACTAATACATTACAGTAAACATTACAACTACAGAGTCCATCCCCTCCAGAGGCTTTTCCCAAAGTATCCAGCCAGGAGCATCTGCAGCTAATCCAGCAGCAATCCAATAAAGGATATTGCTGCCAGACTGCCACAGAGCCCTGGCATGTCCAAAGCTTCTCAACCCTCTCCTGGGGTCCATCCCCTCCAGGGGAACTCACCACCTTCTCCAAGGTCTTCTGATAACAACAGAGTCCATCTCCTCCAGGGTCTTCTTCTGGTCTTTCTCTCCTGGAGTCTTGCAATCCTTCTCTTTTCTACTGGGGTTCCTGGTCTTTGCAGCAGCCTTCTCCTGGCTCTTCTTGCAGTCTTCTTCTGGGCCCTGCAGTCTTCTTCTGGGCCCTGCAGTCTTCACAACAGCCATGCAGCTCCTCTCACAGTCTTCTGGTTCATACTCTCTTTGGCTGACTCCACCCTTTTATGCCTCTCGTTCTTAATTGCTTACAGGTGTATGTGCCACTTGTTCTTAATTGGCCCCAGCTGCAACTCATTGGGGAATACTGTGCCCCCTTACAATTCTCCCTACGTACCATCACTCAGGACTTTTGACCATGTTCTGAAGACAAAAAAAGAGAAGTAAAGCAGTAGCCTAAACATCATCTTCCAAATGCTCAAAGCCGTGGTATTCATGATAGCCAGAGTAAGAAGCACAAAGACAGTCACTTTTGTGCATAATATTTTCTAGGTAAATAAGCAAGTGGAAGGCTGATGAGAATAAACAAAGACAAGATTAATCCACTTTCTATTGCTATATCCATTCCATAAACTGGTGGCTTCTAAGCAATTAGATACTATGTCATCCAATAAAGCTCACTTCTATCTGTAGCTAATCAGCAGCTTAAGCTCCACCATAGACAGGCCTGGTCAAATTGATTCTGAGTGCCTGATATAAAATCTGACTACTTTGCCTGCTATCTACAAAGCAAAACTCCCAAATAAGAAAGTTAGTTTTAAAGGCATTTACCTTACTGTTCCACCTAGCAAACCAGTATGGTATGAATGCACAAAGTAGATGCAAATGAAAGGAAGAAAAATCTTCAGAGGAAATACAGTCATGCAGCAAGATTCATGCAAATAATTTGAAATATAAAGTGTATAAGACTCATTGGGTTGCCTGCACTTTAAAACTCTGTCAAAGAAACACAGAAACATTTTCCCTGCATGTAACTCCATTATTTATTTTGTGTCCAGTTATGGAGTTATTACAGGTTTTAACAAATAGCTATTTTATGCTTTAAATTGAAATATCTGGGCAATCTTTTTTTTTTTTTTTTGTGCAATTCATAGGCATCTAATCTGCAAGAAAACAATTTTATTTCTGCTTTTCCAGTCTCATTCTAAGATTTCTTATATGTGTGTGTTTAAATAAGTCTCAGTTTTTATTGATTTCTACCTGACCTGTTGGTTTGACTTTATTTTTCCTGAAAAAATTTTCACCTGCTTTATTTATTCTGTGGGGTTTTTTTGTCAAAAGCAGCATAGCTAACTTCAGTTTTATTTTGATAAATTGCTAAATAAGTATAGGTTTGAACTACAAATTCAATTACAGAAGGTAGGATGAAAAACAGAGCACTTAACAAAGCAATTACAGAAACAGATTATTAAAACAGAAAAGAAACTTGACCTAGGTATGTCATGTTTTTACTGAAGCTTGAAGTTTGAGGCAGCTGAGCTTTGATCCTGCAAAGGCATGCTCAGAGACTTGCTTTAGCTCACTAAAATCAAGGGGGCTCTTTGCAATGCAAAAGAGCAAGCAGGTGCATCCATCTTTCTAGTACCAGAGCATAAATGTGCCAGTAATGAAATGTGTGCATGAAAGCCCACAGTCTCACTGTTTAGCAGTTTTTAGAGAAAGTAATGGAAATTATGTTAATCTGAACTCCACATTGTTCTTGATTTACATTGTACTTGTTGAAGATTAAAAAAAAGACTGGGTCTGAAGAAGAAAAAAAAAAAGAATAGGGTACTAAAGAGAATGAAAATTATACTAAAGAGACAATCACCTTCATGATGTGCTTCCACACAAGAATTGCTCACCACAATATGTCTTTTGATTTTTTTCTTTTTTTGAACCATTGTCATTACAGAAAAATTTATGCAAAACTAATTTAAGTCAGGCAAACCATTTACTCTTGCAAACTTTGGATCACTGAGGAAAAATTAACAGATCCACTTCCAAGAAAAGGAGCCTTTTATATTGTTAAGAACTTTGGTGAAAATAGGGCAATGATTGTCACAGGGTTGATTCTGACCATGCTTAGTCTCTGTGGTGATTTTTTCCATCTGATCAATTCTCAGCATCTTAATGGTACCAGATGGCTTAGTAGATAAGACAAAATATTTTCTCACTCAAGTCTGTGGGAAAACACACACTTATGCTAGTGACATTAGGCTTTGTTTTGTTTTTTAACTTTTTCTTCACTTCTGGCCCAAGTAAAAAGAGATAATCTTGGTTCATGAAGACAATGAGACTCAGGTGGAGTGATTCCAAAGAGGTCCAAACCAGCATTTCATGCATCTGCCAAACACTTTAGATGGTTAATTTACAGTTTAACAGGACACCATGAATACTGGTGAGTTTAAAGCTATAAAGAGATTATCTGTAATCTAACAGATTATCTATTAACTATCTATAACAGATTACCTATAAACAACAGAAGAGATTATCTGTTACTAACAAACTACATTTTTTTAAAATGTATTTCATTATTTTATTTAAAACCAAGTATCCTGTCTCTAAATGAGTTGGTAGACACAGAGAAGTGCTGTTTATTGGTGGAATTGCAAACCTGAGTCATAGAGATGTTTACTGCTAGTTCTTGTAACTGATGTTTTCATTATTTTGCAATTTTAAAAGTGAGTTGATGATTTTTAAAAATATTTTAACTTAAATATAAATTGGTTTATATATTCATTTGATTTATTTCACTATTCTTTTTCCCATGCTCTGCTACCAGATGAAAATTAGTTACCAATTCAGTTCTTTGCCCAAAAGACTGGGCAAAGAACCCTTTGGTGTGGGGTTTTTTTGATGGTTTGGTTTTTGTTTTAATTGTGGCAAATCTCCCTTACCCATTTTATTCCTATATTTGAATTTGAATTCTTCTATAAGGCAATAGTGTCTTTTTTGGTAGTGCAGTAGTGTCAGTAGGACAACTGCACTGGTTCTTTTTCAGTTTTCATAGTGGTTGGATATTCTAATTCCTGTCCAGAGAAAATAATAAAAAAAATTTTTGCAGTGAAACTATTTTGATTAGCTAAATGTTCAATTCTACACTAGCTCTGACACTCTTTTGGTGGTGCAAATCACCCCTATATGAAGGACACACCAACAAAAAGACAAAAATGAGCTGGTTAGAACGTCCCATTTGCAACATTAAGGACATTTCACTTCAGAGAAAAATTCTATACAAATAGATTACATATTTTATAATTCTCTGGAAAAGAAGACTTCTGCATATAAAATCCATGCTACATCACTTAATTTTCTTAAGTGGATGAGGGGGAAATGCAGCAAAAATTCACTTATCTTCTGCTAGTTCAACTATTGCCGACTCATGTGTGTCAGTTTTAAGAATAATAACTGGAAAGAGTGAGCAGGGGATAGCTCCAAGGTATATAGTTTGCCCTAATACATACAGATGGAAATTCTAGGGCCAACACAGGTCAGGCTTGTATGATCTAGCACTGCAGAAATACAGTGAAAATATAAAGTTACTATATATTCCCAAGACAAGAGTTCTCCAATGGTAAAATATTTTTACCCTAAATTTCAGCTTGTCTTCACTCTTTGTGTATTCTTTCCCTCTAAGCACTTGTAACCTTGGATACTTGCCAGCCTGCTAGTAAAAATCCTGATCATGCAATCCTTATTCAAACAAATCTGTTGTTGATTTTTATTAAGCCCGTTCTGCTCTCTCATATTTACCTACACATTGCTACAGTGTCTCCAAAGGACCCAGGATACAGACATATATGCTGGGGAAAATATAACTCTCTATTTGGGAATTGATCATGAACTTTTCAATCAAGCAGAACTTACAGAGGAAAAATAACTTTTTCTTTTTTTTTTTTTTTAATCTATTGGCCAAGCTACTATGTTATTGTCCCACATTACAGCTGTTGGAGGTAATGATCACTTTTTTTTAGATTGAGGTACCAAAAATTTTGTACTTACGTGTAGGTGTGAGGAATCATGTGCATGTGCCTTAGTCTTGCCTTTTTCAAACCAAAAATAGGGCTTTTGAATCCAAATTGCTTCAGTACAATATTCTCTAAATAACTACCCATGAAGATCATTATTTTAAAATTATTCCTGGGAAATGATTTTGCATGCACTTAAATCTTTACACGTGAGTAACAGCTCAGTAGAATTATCAACACACATTAATGAAAATGACATTTATAGCTCCTTTAGAAAGTTAGTACAATAAGGAATACCAACATCCATAGAATATTTTGAGTTTTGGAGAAACACAGAGTGATTCTAGTTTAATACAAGATGTTTGGCTTATATTGAAAATTATATTAAATCAATTTTGTGTCTTGAAGTAGGTAAATTAAGGAAGTATAAACTGCCCTTTTTGTGAGTGGAATACATTTATATCATAGCTAGTTAGACAAGAGCATAAGGAATAGGTCAAGAAAAATTATGTTGTCAACTGAGATAAATAGAAAAAATCACTTCTAGGAAAAAAAAATCACAGAATCAGATTAAATTGGGACAATGAAAAAGAGACAGAAAACTGACAAAAAGAAAAAGTCAAATTAAGATAACCCATGGATAACAAACACGCAAAAAAACCCTTGAGATACAGTGAATGCCATTTCATCTGAAAAGATAAAGGAAGTTATCTGATGTTTTAAAAGTAACAGAGAAGAACTTGTGGTGGAAATGGCTTCCTCAAATCTTTTGATGAACAAAGTGGATTGACTGTCAATCAACTTAACAACGCAGGAAGAGAAACTACTTGAGGCTGAAGCAGCAGATTTGTATTATAGAAAGACTAGACATTTGCTGTAATAATTTTTTTTAATTACTTAATTTTATATATGAGTTGAATTTACAATCAGCAAAAGGAGATAAAATGTTAAATAGTTGTGAAACATTTTAGTTCTAAAGACAATTATGTAGAATTTTGCACCTTTTTGTAATAGAACACCAGTAAATTTTAATCAGTTTTTCAATACTATTTAGATACTTACCAGTACTTTAGTGCATATGTGAACCGAGAAAGAAATTATCAACAAGCAGCACTTTAATGTAGGAAGGCTTTGAGGTCTCAAGAGACTAGCTCTGTTCTAGAAAGTATCATGCTGCCTAATTCCCATGAGGACGACTTACCTAGTGTAAACATCAGTAACAAATAGGTTTTCTTGAATGAAGCTGGAGAAAGTCGTAAAAGGCTTTCAAGATTTGCAAAATTCTTTCCCAAAGAGGGCTTTCCCATCAGAACAGAAGCAGCTAGGTACCTTGTAATTTGGAACCAAAGTAGGCATACAGGTTGTATATATGTGTTGGCAGATAAGGGAGACAAGTTTGTACTAACCCAGACAGGAACTTGGAAAACCCCACTCCCATTATTAAGCATCATATATTTTACCTCATGTCCATACCATCCAAATACTTTGTTTGTGTTCAATGTTAAGGTCATGAGTAACTCTGCTTAGTTTAAGTGTGAACATTCAGGAGGTTCAAATGGAAAAAACAATAATTCCCAAGTCTAAATTCAAAGTAGCATCCAAGCTTCATGGGTGAAGCTTCTGTTTTGAGGATGAGTGTTTTAAGGCAACTATAACTACTCTGGCTTTATACATCCTCAGCACAGGAAGAATTTGCTTCTTATCTTTTCAATTATCTCCAGGTCAAACATTATATTTACTGAGGACCTACAATTGAGCATATTTGCAGGATTCCTCTAGAACGCTCTTTCTTAGGTGTGTGTTGTAACACAAAATTCTGCACTGATGAGATGTGGAAAAAACACAATCCTTTTGGCCTCCCATTTCTTTCATATTCTTGGCTGACAAAATGCAACAGGGGAAAAAATAGAAGTTGTTTCACCAGCATCTTTCTACAATGAGTTTGTTGGTTTGTTGGCTAGGTCACTCTTCTGAAAATACTTGCTCTTACTTGGATTTGACGTTCTTGAAGGTCTTTTCCAACCTTAACAATTCTGAGTGCTGTACTCTACAGTCATATATTCTTCACATCCGAGGAAGGAAAGGCCACATAACACCTTATTTGGTAGCCAAGGTCTGGGGCAGGGCTTCAGGACCCATATTCCAGTTTAAGAGACATGACACCTACCACCTGAAGATGCCTACTTGCAAACAAAATGGAGTTGTAGATTGACCCTGCTCTGGACTGGTTTAAGCATCAAATTGTTACAGCTGCTGATAAGTGCAAATCCCTCTTGTACACATCTAGATGTCCCATTTGTTCGAGGGAAGAGGGGCACTTGATTTTATAGTGCAAACCCAACTCCAAGTGCTCCCCTTCTCAGCAGCACAGTGCACTTCTCAGTGCAAATATTACACCTGGCTCCAAGTGTGGAAGTTTTAGGCATTGCAGCATTAAACTATATCTGCCTGAACACTTTCCTAGTTCTTAAGACAAGTGACTCTGAGCACTATATTCTCCCATTCTTCAATTTCCTTTCATTAGAAAAAAGTTACAAAATTGTCACAAGGTTTAGGTTATAAGAAAAGGCAGAAAAGCCAGAAAAAAGTGGCCATATGCTGCCTGCATAAATGACTAGAAGATGCATATGAGTTCAGAGCAGAGGAAATTATTCCTAACACCTGTGAAGGATGTATTTCAAAGTGTGTTTAGGATGATTTCACTTTGGAGATTAATGTTAAAAGGGAAGTGAGCGGTTGCAGGATGGAAAGACGTTTTGTGAGTGTTATCTGAGATGCAATCTTTCAGTTTGGGAAAGAATTGTAGATGCCAGGGCAATCTTAGGGCTATTTTGCTCTCAGATATCATACTTGTAATTTGATGGAGAAAAGATGATAGAAAAATGGGTAAGGAAATTATTTAACTCAGGAGTAATGCAATTATTGAGACATAATTCATGCAAACAGCATCCCTGTTACTGGCTATAAATGCCTTTTGGCTTCTACTTGTGAAGTACAAATGCATTTCATACCCCTCCCTCCTCACCTGTGTTCTGAGAGGGCATATCCTGTAGAAAAGGCCTCTTCTTTAAAAGGATTAAGGGGACAGTACCTTCACTGTGGTAGTCACACTGCAAAAGGAGAAAGAGAAGACAATGCTGGCCTCTGTGGCAACCAAGACAGCATCCACTCAAGTTCCAGCGCTTCAGAGGCTAAGTGCAGAGCTAGTTGTCTACTCAAAAAGATCATAAATAATGCAATTAGATTTAAAGATTTCAGATTATTCATTCAGAGTATTCAGCAAGTACTGAGAAAACAAATCAGCCTGGAGAGACAGAAGCCCACGCTGGAAAATATTTGCTATATAGAAAATTTGTAAAGTACACTGGAAAGAAAGGGAATAAAATGAGGATCAGCAATAAGAACATTGACTTAGCGTGTGGACATAGGAATACTCTGTGTTTTTCTTACCTAGATGTTCCATCCCTTCCCACCATTATACTGGATTGCCATGAGGCAGTGCTTGCAGATTGTTCAAATAATCCAACATTAAAAATCCAGCAATGCCTTAACTTGCAAGAGAAAATTTTCAGTTCCTCCTTTTCCATTGCCTTTATTGACATGCTAAAGCCATGTTGTTCCTTCAGATGAGCTTATAGCATGTTTTCTTTTATTGCTGCTAAAGCCTTCTCTGCTCTCTTAAGTTTTTGACCAGGCTCCTCATCGCTCTGCTCTGCTCATATAAAATACAGCTGCCAAAATAGCCATGTCAGTTGATATGACAAGCTTTCTTCTGTTCTGAAGCTCTTTCTCCTTCTCCTGTTTCCTACATCAGTCAGCCTTTATGTCTTTGCCACTGTGCTCACCTTGGAACCTGTCCATCTTTACATCATTTAGCTGCTGTGGTAGCAAACACCTTTCAAGTTCCCTCTAGGTTGCCCTTTAATGCTACAATAGGCTCCTCAAGTTGATCTTGCCATTAACAACTAAGGAAAGAAAAGTTAAAAAACACTGAAAAAAGAAGAGAGCACTCTGGTATGAATTCACTAGCAAATAGGATGGCTGATATAGATCAGATACTTTAAGTTTTCTAAAGCCACTGAGACCTGCATACTTAAATGCACGATTTTCCTTGCTCTATTTTTTTGTCTTATCATTCTTCTCCTCTTTTGCTGCCATCATTTACTTGGCTCAGGCAAAATACTTCTTGCAGCAAGTTTTCCACCTGCAAGGGAACGTTCATAATACAAACACAATGACATTTTTGTTTTGAGTGAGCCCTCCAGGAACTTGACAAAACATATGTTATTATTATAATATTTTAGAAACTACAACTAAGTGTTACATAAACCACTCAAACTACATCTTTATAAAGGAACAGGTTCTGTGGTCATGTAATTTTGCAAAATATTAAAAAAGTTTGAGCTACCTGATGACCCAAATCAACTCAGTTTGAGGTAGGCTCTGTCCATCATCTATTAAGCAAGACATCACTCCTAACACAAAAGTGCAAGTTAAATTCCACTAATAAATAAAGTGTATAATATAATGAATTAATATATTCATTATAAAAGTCTATAATATAATGAATATGAATAATAAATTGTGTATAATATAATGAATATTAATAATAAAGTGTATTGTATACAAAAAAAGTACTTCAGATTTTCAGTTTGAGCAAAAGTGACAATTTTTCTCGTTATATATATCATGGTTTAGAGCCATCAGGAAATAACAACTTCCTTTTTAGCCTTAACTTTACTATTTTCCACGTTTTATAGTACAGCTACCATTTACATGTATTTATTTCTCAGATAATGTAATACACTCTAACACTATCTTTTCTATTTGAAGTAGCTGAAAGTTTAAAATAGTCTTTAAAACAACAGCTAAAAAAAAAAAAATTAAAGCTGAAAACCCAGCTTTGCAGAGGTAAGAACCTTACATCAAATTATTCCATTTAGGATCTCTAGAAGCATTGAACAAGCTCACTCAGTCCCCAAGCTCACATTTGCAGGAGGAAATTCAAAAACAGCTGAACGAATGCATATGTTAAGCAACCTGACCTTGACTCTGTGCTCTGTACATGATGCTAGTGATGTCTTTGTGAGCTGTTTCAGCTGAGCTAATGAGTACAATTCCTAGACAAGATCAGAATGAGAGCTCAGGAGAATGCAGGTGACTCAGAGCTAATGCGATATCAGATGGAGAAAAAAAAAGAGCAAAGACACACACTCACTTGATTTCTCTGAGGGGCTAAACAGAAACACTGAAAAAAAAAGTCTATTGGAAGAGAGGGAGTGGGAAAAGATGCCTTTGGTAAGTGTAGGGAGTTAAGAGGTTTTGTGCTGCAATTCATTTTCAATATTTTGTGTAAAAGAACTGCTCAGAGCATCCTCAAGAGTCTCTCTCTGGGAAATTTCACTGTAGCAAGTAGCTGCTAATTCCATTTTAAATTAGTATGTGTTTCTGAAGTACAACTTTGGCCTTTTAAGAACACATCTACTGAATGCTTTAAGCCAAGTGTTCTTCAGCTGCTTGAAGGTAAGGGTGTGCAGCATACTGGTTATCCCCTGGAGCTGTTCTCCAAGGCCTGCTCTGTGTTTGGTGCAAGGCTTGTTTTATCCTTAGCAGACCAGACAGTTTTAATGCAAGTTACAACACTCAGCTGAAATCCTTACCCCACACACCGGCAAGTTGGGAATATTCAAAAGCCTTTGACCCAGCTTTGAAAGAGAATTTGGCATACTGCAGAGAAAACCAGAGGCTAATCAAGAGGAGTTTTACTGAGAAAGTCAATGATAGTGAGCTAAGAGAAATTTTTTAGTGCATGAACCAGGTAAAAATCAATTTTTTTTCTTCACTTTTTTTACCATTAAAAAACCAAGAAACTCTTCTACTTACGTCTGAAAATACCCAAATTACAACTGAAATATTTAATGGATTTGAAATAGCTAGAAAAGGATAAAAAAGGCTGTGAGTACAAAATAAGAAACTTGATGTTTCGCGTGTTTGGTTCTTTACCCTGAAGGTCAGACTGGAGAGGTGTGACAAATACATGAGAAAGTTGGACAGCAGTAATTCAAAAAAGAATAAACATATTGTGCCTTTTTGATATTCTAATTGCATTTCTTCCTTCTGTTTCTTCAAATCACATCTGACACTTATATAGTTAGATTAATCTGATAGATTGCAAATGTATTCCAGGGTTGTAAATGTATTTGGCACATTAAAAATATGATCATATTGGTCAAAAATATCTGCATCTTGTCCTTCTAAGGGCATTCAATTTTTTTTTTACCAGTAAGTTGTAAAGTTTGCGTTCTTACTTTGCTCCAAACATTATTTAACATACTTGCTACATGGTTAGATCTGTCACTTTCACTTGCCATGCCCAGTAGCTCTGATGTCCTTAGTATTCAATAATATGAAATAGTACTTTTTGCATCCCTGTATTATATTCTGGGAATTTAAGACCTGTCACACTGACAAATGTTTAATTCTCTTCAAGCCTGATAGAAGAGACTATGATTCTGTCCTGAAAAGGCTGGTGTTTTTCATCACAGTAAAACTTATTATATTTTTGCATGTTATTAATACAATTTTAAATTACAAATATTAAATTATCATTTCAAATAATAAATTAAATAAAAAAGCAAATAAGCAAACAGAAAACTTTATTCCATATTTTCTAATTGTTTCATTGTGCTATTTTTTAATTATTTGATTGTGTTATTTTCTTTACCACAACACTTTCATAAACCATTTTTGGATCTGTGTTTATTGTGGACAGATTTTATTTTTGGGGTTTTTTTTGTTTGTTTGATTCATTTCATGTTTGTAATGGCATGATGGACTTTATATCCTGAGCTGCTGCTTGCAGTTTTCAAATAAAATGCTCTTCACAGTCTGCAACCTCCTAGGTACTGACACCTCCCTTTAGATTTTTATTTTAAAAGAAGGTAGAAAAGACATGTACAGATAAGAGTTCTATATACACTGTTTTGCACCCTGTTTATAACAGTTCAGGATCTATAGTTCAGCTTATTCTATAGTCAAGGTATAGAATGTTTCTGATGTAATTTCATTTTATATTACTATATATTCTCATATACATATTCTATATGTATATGAGAATACATATATGCAAACTCCACAGAGCTGGATTAAATGTAGATAGGAAAGAGTACTAATCCCCTGGTTTTGTTGTCTTGTTACATATTTTGTGTGAAAGCATTAGAATTTTATCCATGCAAAATAAAATTATTTTTATAACCAGAAAAACCTCTCCTAGCTTATGCTGACAAATAAATCAGGTGGGAAGTTCCATTTGCTTAGCTGCATCAAATATTTAAAGAAGTTGAAGAGCTTTGTCCACACACCCCAATCCAAAGTAACAATGCACGAAGTAAGACAAATAACAATCAGAAAATGTTTTTAGAAAAAGAACATTAACCTCTTTCTGTTGAACTATGTAGGAAATTTTTGAAAGTATTTGTTAGCAATTGCTTGTTGCTTCAAAGAAGCAGTACTTTTTCATCACAAGTACTACTCTGCAATTTCTCTGAGCAATTCACCAACCATTAGAGAGCATTTGGTACCTATGTAGCCTTTTCCTTGTAGCTACTGCTTGAGAGGTTTGCTTCATGTTCTGTCTGGGGTGCCCAGATCCAGCAGCTGTGTGGGCCAGACCTGTGCTTCAGGAATTCATCACCTGCAAAACAAATCTTGTCTGTTGCCTACAAGTGTATTCACCACCTCAATCAGAAGCAGAAAGTTGAGGGTTTTTCCAGTCTCCAGGACCTGCATGCTAAGCCTGAAGACAATGAGTTCTGTGCTGATTTGTGGGGGCTTTAAACCATTAAATTGTGGTAAATATATTTTACCTGGAAGACACTCTTTACTCATCTTCCTGTGGAACTGGCAGGTACAATCAGTGGAGGTAGACTATTATTGTTCTCTACTGATTTTGAGAGTAATTTGGGTGCTAATTACATTTAGGAGACATGAGGAAGACTTCACATTTGTTGCTCATTGCATTTCAGGGTAGTTGTTGTATGCAGGGCTATAAAAAGGAAAGATTTTTGTATGATAAAATAGCTGGGCAAAAATATCAGAGCTTGGTAATAGCAAAAGAATGTTAATCATTCATCACACTCTGCAATCCTATCTATATTCTCTCAGAAGATATAAATACTAAACAACTAAGGCCCACAATCTCTCAGCAAGTTGACTCTTATTATTTCCATTTTATAGAAAAACTGCAAGGCACAAAAATGAAACACTTTAGTTAAGGTCACAGAGTAAGTCTGCTGAAGATGTGCAAATAGATTCAAACTCTGCTGATTCTTATTTTGTTTTTTTAACTGAAGAACGGGTTTTTTCTGCAACATTTCTCTCACTCATTAAACATCTCCTGCATAGTTTAAATTAAGAGCATCATTAAGAAGTGAAGTTAATTACCTTCTCTCCTTTTAAAAACTATTTGCTGATTTCTATATTGAAAAGATTCGAGCAGGTTTTCTCATGTGTTTATAATGGTAAAATATCTAAACACAAATATGAAAATAATCGTTCTGCTTTGCCATGTTTTCATGGTATAAACAGCCAATAACACCCACAGCAACTTTATTAAGACAAAGATTAGCAAATATAGGAGTTTAATTGGATTTTGTTTTCAAACATATCAAAGCCCTTGTGTTACACTCTTGTGTTATACTTGTGTTTACATTCTATTTCTTCTTTATAGGCAAACCTGACAGTATGAAAATTAGGTCAGTGTTTGAACCAACAAAATTTTTGCATTTTTCTAGTGAAATGGGAGGGTAATTTTTCACAGTATGTTATGAAAGAATTTCTAAAATATCATTTTTTAAAGCATGTACAAGTCATGGATAGGGCAAAATTTGAAAGTAGGAATGTTAACTGCTTAATATAATACCCGGAATCTTTAGTAAATTCCCTCTGGTGTATTATTTGAATTTTCAGGTCTTTACATAAAAGTAAAATATTTAACCTACAGGCACTTATGGAAATATTTCATATAGAGCCTAGAGAGTCAAATTCTCATTGCAGAGGACTTAGGCAACAGCCTCATATTCCTAAGTTCAAATGTTAAGGTACCTGTGGGACATTCCACCCTCTCAGCTGCTGTGTAGGCTTTCTGTCTCTGGAGACCTCTTCATCCAAATTGTTGGTGAAGTCTCCAGCATGAAAATCCAGACTGGCTGCTTGGCTCTGGAAGCTACAGATCTTTCTACTGTGACTGAGCTAGCAAAAGCCTGGGAACATGTCATTACCCTCCTAGGATTCTCAAATCAAAACGTGCTCTCCCTATAGTATGTCTCACCCCCTTGGGATTCTTGGAGCATGACTGAACTTCACATAGGTCAACATGGAGAGAGAGGAAGGATACCTAATTGACATGTAGCTGAAAGCATTGACCTATGATGTCACAAGATGTCCTTAAAATGTGTTTTGTTTCATTTTAAAACAGATATTTGCCCATTCTGCAATCTGTCACATGAAGCTGCTGTATTCTAGGATGCATCACAGATGGAAGATTTTGTCTCCACAGCCACAATGTTCTGGTGAGAATCACATTCTGTTACAGTAGTCAAGTATTTAAGTCTCACCTGTGATGCACAAAGACCTTTATTTCTGAATTCCTCCTTACAGCTTAGTTGTTAGATTTCTTTCCTGGAAGATAAGAACCCAAATCAAACACAGAAGGTATTTGGATTTTATTCTCCCATTTTCTAGAATGGCATTCCACCTGCCAATCCAGAAAGATTCTACTCCTTCATCCACTTGACTCCAAAAGAAGATTAATAACTACATCCCTAGAGAAAATAAGAAATAAGCATCTAGTCTCCCTAAAAGACAGCTATTTTGTGAATTGCTTACTTAGTAGTCTCTCTCATTAAATATGAAAATAGATTAAAAACCCAGTTTAGAAAATATGCCTAACTTTTAGAAGATTGAAGTCCCAATTAACATGTCTAAGTTATTTTTGAAAACAGTGATGAATTTCTAACACATATGGACATCAGGTGATTTTTTAAAGTGGGACCATGTTCCTTCCACAAATAGGATGTGTTCAACAAGCTTACTGTTTTCACTTGGGACTTTGTAGAATTCTGCAACATCTAGCTCAAGCTTAAATTACACTTGTTCTCAAAACAATTAGTATGTACTAAATCGGGAATTTAATGTGGCCATCATCATGAGACTCACATAGTGAGAGTTAACAGGATTTTTGTGTGTAAAAGAGTTAATTTCTTTAAGATTCTTTATAGTTATTAAATGGCTAGGTGATTTATTTATACTCCATGTAAAACAATTATAAAATACTCTGTAAGAAGCTTTAAAAAGCTAATTTTATATAGAAGTCTTTGCAGAGAAATGGAAACACTTGCTGACACTTGATATTTAATCTTCTTATTGTCACACCTTTTTTAGCTCTTTTTTCTTTAGCTCCCACAGAGAAGTGATTCTGAAAGAAAATAGAAAAAAGAGTCTTCATTCATTCTTATTATTCTTATAAATAAGTTTATAAAACAATATTGTGAACTTACTAAGAGCATATTAAAATTGTAATACAGAAAAAAAAATCTGTGATCACTGCTGTAATTCATATGTCATTAAAAAGATAGCTCTGAATTGATAATCATGTTTTGGGGAAATTGTCTGAAGTACCTGAGAGAAGAAAACAGAAGAAGGAATTTGGAGTAACTTTTGCCTCAGAGACAATGGCACAACCAAAAACTTTTAAACTTTTAAACTTTCTCAAAAATAACCTTTATTAATGAATTTTAATAGCAACGGGCTACAATGGCATAACTACACCAATAATGCAATAAGAAAGAAGATAACATGGGACAGAACTCCATAAATACTTTTGTTTTCTTTTTGCTAATGTGTAACTGCTGTAGTCTGCTACTTCTTCCTATTGATTTCTTTGGATTTAGATCCATGCTAGCTAAAAAAGCATTTGAAATATCTCTGAAAGTAATGAATAGATTAACAGAGACTGCTAATTCCTCTCTACTACCAAGCCTCTAAATATACAGTATATAAAGGCAGACAACATGTAATAATAGTAATAGCTGTACTGCATATCAGCTTGGGGTATATTTGCCTAGTCTGCTTTTCCTCTGTGCCCATCAGTGTTATCCTTCTTCATGTCACCTTGAGGCTTAAAACTGCTTTTTCCAGGCTTTGAAGTCATAGAATAGAAACTGTATTTTCTCAACTTAAAAAACTTGGTGTCAATGAAGGAAAGTGCATGACAATCTTTCAAGCAGGAAATCCTTTACACACAAGATCCATGCAGTGCATTACTATTACCTGTATGTGCCTCCTGTGAGCAAAGTTCTGAGTCCATTGCTCTTTGGTGTAAAGTAGTAGGAGTGCTAATGCATTGTGGTTCATGAGGACTGCCACAATGTCTATGTAAGACAGCTCTACAGTGCTGTGTAAGATCTTTGCTGCACAGTGGATCTGGCCATACTCAAGAAGTGAGCCAGCTCTGCTCCATGCTGTTTTGCCGGGCATCAGTGCAGCCAGCCCCCACAAAGCCACACTGAAATGTTGGATACATCAGCTCAGGTAAATTACAGCTGGTGCTCCCATGATATCCGAACTGAAATTATTTATTTTGGTCTCATCTGGAAAGCAAACACATTGAGGCCATGATCTGGTGATCTGGACCTACAAGAAATGCAAATCGGAATTTCTTCTGCAATTACTACAACCTACTATGTGCACTTGCCATGACACTCAGATTAGGAAGTAATCTGATAGATCACTTTTTGATTTTTGCTTTTCCAGTCTGCTGAATCTCCTCTGCGCTGATTTGCAAGCCCAAAGCTGTCACAGACCCCAATTACTCACTTAACAGAGGATTCAGTCAGTACAAGAGAAACAGTTACACGATATTAGTTACATGATAATTTCTGTACCTACTTTCAGAATGCTGTACAAAGAAGGTGAGTCTCTTTAACTCCATTTTTTGTTTGAGGAAGCTAAATCAAGGCATAAGATCTGACTTGCCAGTGTCCCCATTAGATCTTTCAACATTCAAGCAGACCAGGTAAAATGTCATCAACGCTCAAACTTATAATAGGTTGCTCTCGTTTCTAATTTCTGTCAGAAGTGCCATCACAGCTTCTCTTTTATGGCAGTCTGAAGTATAGTTGTACATGTAAAGGAATTAAATTATACTTTTAAAGTATAAAGAACTTTACAGTGAAATAAACCTGTTCCTTTTGGTGTAGAGGGAGATTTTATTTGTGTAATAAAAACCTTTATAGCAAAATTAAATACCAGACTAGTAATTATGCTTTCCACAATCTCTTAAAAAAACAGGTTTGTTTACAGGTAACATATCTGGCTATACCAGGATTTCCAAAGCCAGGCAATTGCTGCAACACTCAGCAATCCTTTGGGAGCAATGCTGAAAACTGATACCTTGATTAAGTAGTGAGATTGACAATCTGAGGAAAAAATTGTGAAAGAGACTAGAATGTGAATGGGAACTCCATGTGCATTTGGGAAGACTTGCTGCAGATCAGACAGCTTTGATGGTTCAGGATGAAATTCTAGCCCAAGAACAGATTCTAGATCTGAGAGCTGTGCAAGGATCCTAACTTTTTTTTTTCTTTAATAACAGAATAAAGAAAGAGACACTTTTACTTTTTTATAGCATAACTAGCTCTGAAACCTTTTTTTAGACTTCAATATATCTTTCCCCAGCAGAATAAAAGTTTCATGTATTTTTTGCACAAAATAAACATATTCTTCATATATCTTCATATTTTAGGAGCAAGGACAGTGCTGGCAAACCACAGCAAATGTGCAGACAGCAATGTGTATATATTATCTACATTATCGGGGAAGAGGAAGAAGTTTTTGTTTCACTAGTGCTCTCACTGGTAGAGATGTCAACAGAGGATAGGGGTGTAAAATTCATGGATCATTTTAGGAGAAAAGCAAAAAAAACAAAACCATAATTTGCAGAAAATACTTCACCACACATGCGAACTAACACAGACCTACAATGCAGCAAAACAGGACAGGAGCATCCAATCGGTGGCAAATTTCTCCAAATTAGAGCAGTTATTCTGTAACAGTAATAGAGCTAGAGATATTTAGACCATATTCTTTCCACACCTCTGATGAGTTGCAAATCACAGAGAGCATCACTCAAATATTTTTCTACCCTGGGTCTATGCAATTGCTAAACCAATTCCTAATGATGCATTGCAGCCAAGTGTATCCAGCACAACTTCTTCTCCTGACACAAAATAGGCTGCAGTCATGGTTCAGACTCATGTGGCATCAGAAGAAGAAAAAAAATCAGAAAATATAGAAAAGAGCATTTGTTTGAGACTATTTCAAACCTTCCATGTGAAGGGCTCTCTGCCTTGAGATAACAAGCAGCAAGCTCTTTATACTCTATTAGAAACAGCAGTGAAACTCAGGAACTGCTTTCTTACAGTCTCCTAGTAGGATTTTTTGCAGTCAGTACTGTATTTTTTGCATCTTAGTTTTTGGGATAGAGCACATTACTTTTTCAAGCTTTGCAGTACTGCTGTGATTTCTAGAAATATATCTCCTTGGGAAAATGGAATCTCTGTGTATTCACAGAGCTGAAGAACCCAGGAACCTCATGCTTCCTGGATTTAGGCTTACCATGAAACTGAATCAAAACCAATGGTGAGAACATTTCAAATAATTTTCTTGTGGGATTTTGTGTTTGTGTGTGTGAATTCATATACATATATGCAAGCACGCAGGAAAGATACTAAGCGGCAGAAATTACATTGATTATTCCCTTTCTTCACCGTCCTTCAATGTTATAGGGTCCCAGGAGTGAGGTGCACTGAAGTCTGGCAATTCTCATTCACGTTTGCTGCTCCTCAGCAGCTGTCTAAGCCACAGCAGGTCACAGCACAGGTGCATTTCCTGCCATGTTTAGAGAACACACACTATGTTCTCTAGTGTGTCTGGGAAGTTAAACAAGCTAGGATTAGAGATGCTGTTCAGCTCTTTGATTGCAATAATGCTACTTCCCTCATCACAGACATTTTGATTGGAAATCTGCAGTGAGAGTCACAAAGGACAATGTTGATGTAATTAGGATGCTAAAATGACAGTGACAGCATGTTAGTTGAGCTGTGGGAATGACATCCAAATAGGGGGTTTCATACTCTGTATTTACCACTAAAATACACCTTCAGACTTGTGACGCACGATAGCAAACAGCTGCCACCCTTATTACAGAGAAAGTAGAGTAACAACAACGAGGTTATTTAGGGAGTAATAACAGCTTTCAAAGCAAAAGCAAAGTGCTGATCAGTGAAGACCAGGAAAGTCCATATTTGTGCTTCACCTATCTTTTTTGCCCTTAGAAAAACATCTATCCATTTCCCTATTCCAAGCAGCTCTTTGGAATTATTCTCCTTCGGAGACTTTTCAATTAAAGTTAAAAGGGAGAGGGCTAAGAATTGCCTTCCTTGTATCATTTATTTATTAAGCTTCCCTTGCTTTGCTTTGTCAAAGTGATTTTCTTCCCTGGCAGCTACAGAAGGAATTACTTTAGTGTGTTGTACTCAGTTTGATAATAGTTATACTCTATATAATTCTGTGGTTTTGTTTATTATGCTGCTTTTTGTGGCATCATGATTTGACCAGTTTGGTGTACAGATATCTTTATAGCTTAGGTTTTAGTGGTTATATTTATACTGTGGCCAATCAAAAGGGAAAGTTTGAGAACAGTGATTCCCAATTACATACACATGTCAAAAGCTTACAAATGTATATACAGGCATAATAAAAGTGAGATCCAGTATGGAACCTCACTAAAGATCAGAACAGGACCAGGTAGATGTTGGGCCAGATGCAGGCTCTGGATCAGGCATGTTGAGGAACATGGGAAAAATAAGCTTGGTTGAGAGCATCATCACTGGTCACAGTGCTGTCATGTGCAGCCAGAGTCTTCCAGAAGATCTGAGAAGCAGAACAGTGAGGAAACTGGGTTTGGGAACAGACAGAGCTGGACACAGACAGAACATAATGCCTCTTATTTCAATGAGGTGTTAGTGATGCCTTGAATTTTAGCTTTCATATTTTTTAGATTCTGTACTGCCTTAGTGTGCGACTCTGAAATTCATATAAAGTGTTAGCAAGTTCTCTTCACAGTTTAGTTAGACAAAGCAATCCTTTTCCAGCCTGAGAACCAAGGACACCATTGCAGCTTTAGGCTCAAGAAGTGTAAACAATGGTCAATTGAGGAGAGCAAGCTGGGAGGATGGGATTTCATAATCTGAAGCTGTAATTGGACAATTGACCCCAATATGTAAATGGACCAAAACTTATAAAAGTGTGAAAATTCATGACAGGTTGTGCATCTTGAGTCCATCTTGGGTCCACCTTTGGCAGAGTCATGGCCAAGCTCTTGTACTGCCCAAGGTGTATCCCTTGAAGGCCTTTCAATAAATATCCACTTTATTTCTTTAACTCTGTCTAGCCTCTGTTCCAGGTCAGCCTCTTTAGGCATCATTTGCATGGCAATCTACACAAAGCCTGCAATCACAGGTCCAGAAAGTGTGTGCAAAATAAAGTGTTGTTACCAAATTGATGGGATTTTTAATTCATGCTCATTAACTGGGTAACGATTACACCTGAAAGTCTCAGTGATTAGATCCTGCAGTCATTTTTAATTTGGAGTGTCTGCTGCTGGGGTAACAGGGTCCAACTCTAGTAATGAATTAGTAGAGTGAAGTGGTGTGAAATGCATGTAAGATTAAGAGCCTACACAAAATGTCAGAGATGTAATGCACCCTGCACCTTGTCTCCATGAAAGTAAGTGTAGCACCCTTAGTGTAAACATGTGTAGGCATTTAGATTAATTCTGCATAATAAATAACATAGCAAAACCATGATTCTTCAATTCTGATTCAATAATACAGAATAAATAGCACAGTAGGACATATATATATATTATGTCTTTAACAGAAAAATAACTATCAAGAAACTGCCTCTATTCTGCCACCTCTACCCTGGATGAGTCTGGCGATCCTGTCTCTCCTGCACACTCTTTAAGGCTTAAAGCTTCCAGTTCTTTAATGTTCCTTGTCTGACTGATAATCTTTCCCCTTTCTCAGAGGAACAGTACACAAAGAAAAAAATGCAATGCTTCCAAGTCCTTTTCTCCCAGTCTTTTCATGGATCTTTATTTCACCAATTTCCAGATATGAAACAATTGTTGAATTAACATGCTGGACCCTATCAAGAACTATCAAAGTTCTGCTAATGTGTCTTAAAATCTGTAAATCTTCAGTAAATAAAAGCACTCTAAATGATGACAAAGGCTAGGAAAAAGGCATTGGCAGTGTTATTTGGATACTTCAGTGAAGAGGTTTGTATGTTGCTGGAGCTGACAGAATTCCTTAGTTGTTTCTAATTCTGAGAAATTGAAAGGTTCTGACATTGCCCCAAAAAGAAAAGGAGTAAAGATGAAAACAGGGTCAGAAGAATTATGAAAAGGGAACAGTAGAAGGGAAAAAAATAATAGAGAGGCAGTTAAGAGAGAAGGTCCATCTGTTAGTAGGACCATCATATCTGCGGTTATGACGATAAGGAGAAGCATTGCATTGTAGAAGCATCGTACATGTGCATGTTCAGGTACAGTGTGCATGTTCTTGTACATGTGCATGTTCAGGTACAAGCTCTTTAGGACAGGTCCTCTGAGCTGCCCTTACCTGAAATCTTAGGGGACACTGGGAAGCTCTGGGGATGCTGGTACTCCTGTGGGCGCTTGCTGCTAGAGCAACAGTTGCTGGATTGTCTCCTGACAGAAACTACTAATCACTCAGGCTATGTCTGTATCAAAGTGAGATACATTTCTTCTCCTCTTACTTTCTTTTTAGAACGTAATTCAGTCTCACAGCTCATGAGAGGGATGTGATGCTGTTTTCATATCCCATCCTGACAGCATCCTGACGTGTGTATCTCTCCTCCAAGCTTGACAGCAGAAGAAATCTTCCAGCCATTAAAGGAACCTTAATGATAGCTGGGATGACTTTTTGTCCTCTGCAAAATTTTGTGATACTGAAATGTTCCCTTTTTATTCAGAGCAAAATTGAAATATTTCAAACTAATCTCTCCCTAATGAGGTACACTGACAGGAAAGCATCTTTGCTCTTCCCTTAAAATTTGTTTCAAATATGACAAAAAATCACCCCTGAGAAAATGTTAGCAAACTCAACTTTCCCAAGGTAGATTTTTGTGTTGACAAACTTATAACCTAAAAAAGAATTAAACATTCTGTGGTCGAGTCTCTTTGAACTTTCGTAGATCAAAATATAGTTTTGTGCACAATGCATCAAAAAATCATTTTAGAAGCAGTTTATGAAGACAGAATAGAGAACAAAGGACCCAATTCATCTTGTCCAATGAAAATAAGAAATTCATTTCCAGCATAGTTTATAGCTTCTATCCAGTAAATCTGAGTTTGTCCTTCACTGGCAGAAAACAGGTTATATGCTGCAGGATTCTGGAAAATAAATTTTAAAAATTTACTCTTCACTGCAAATAATTATTGCAGTGGAAAGGTTTTTATTTTTCTTAAATATTGTAAGTCAATCTGTTCCAAAGATAAATTCTGATCTACATTTTCCTTTATGCTGTTATTTTTATCTAATTTTCCTTCTATGAGACAGATAAATAAAATAGTGATGTAAAATCTGAAAGGGAAAATAAATCTAGGTGTAATAATCATATTATCAACACATTAGCTCTGCAAAACTCTGTCGTGCTTCCTTGCATAAAATGACAGGTTAAAGTACCTTTCCAGAAATCTCGTGGAGATTATTGTATTTTATTCTCTATTGAGGTTTAAAAAAAAAACTTAGACAACCTATTTGAAGTCTCCTAGTGAAATACTTACAGTTCAGTTCAGCATTACATGCCAGTTTCAGAGAGGTTGAAGTGTAATCTATTTCATTTTACTTTCATCAGCAAGTCAAGTTCATCCATCCAAAACCAGCTTTTCTGGATGCACACATTTCATTTGTTATCATTTTAAGTAGCACAGAGTGCAGTCAAATTCCAATATCTGTCAATCGCACACAAGTACTGTTAAGTAATCTTTTACTTTCTATTTAAATGCTTCCACCATAAACACTGAATAAATGCTTGCTTGGCACTCAAACAAACAGCTTAAAGCAGCAAAACTGCCTTTAAACTGTATGGAATTTTCTAACTATTTGATGGGTATCTGAAAACTCTATTTTCCAATTAATATTAAATTATTTGGAATCTATTAAAAAGTATTCTGCACTGTAGTTACACCTCAAAAAATCCAAAGTAACTCCATTTTTAAAAATACTCCTCTGATCTTCATATCTTTCTCTTGATTTGTTGTACCAAATTCTACTTACATTTTAATCTTCCCTTTTGGCATTTCAGAGCATGATTTCAGAACAATAAATAACAAAACCAGATGCTAAGGTGTTGAACATGACATAGGAACCTGAATAACTCAAAAAACAAACAGAAGATGTATAGAAAAAGCCTTTAAAAGGCTTTATTCTAACATATTCTTACAATTTTCTTATTATTTTTTTAAATACGCTCATAAATCTTAGACATCTGTATTGGCAACTAAAATTAATCCACTAAAAATAGCTTGTTGAAAACAATTGTGTTTGTCTTATTCATCACTAAAAACCTTAAAGAACAGAAGCCTTGAAAGAAACTGGCTGGTAATAAAAAAGACATTGATAATAATTGATGATGCTGAAAATGCAAAAAGGGACGGAATATGAATGCAACTTAAATTGGAATTTAAGAATCGTTTCTCTTTAAAGCTTTCTATTCATATCAGCTGTATCAATAAACATGCTTGTTTGCTTAATGGGGAGTAAATTCACCCAATTCCCCCACGCCATATTTCATCAGAATTCTAGTCTAAGCAACTGCCTCCTGTTCCTTGCTAGACTTTTTCCAGAAATCAAAAGGCAGATTTCCCATCTCCAGTAATTTATACAGAGGTTTCATGCATCTCATGCTGTAAATAATCTTCAGGATTGCAAGATTCAGCTTGCTGCTGTGTTTCCTGATGAAATAGTTGTTTCAGAGCAATAGGTTCTTTCATGTCCTCTCTGACAAAAGACTTAAGGTACATAAGAATGAGAAATATTTTATTTTTCCTATAATAATATTACCTGTCTCTACTTTCTGCCTCCTTTTCCCATCCACCCCTCCCTGGCTCAGTGCCCCAGTGAATTCAGTGCTTTAAGATTGGATAGATCACATTGCAGCACATCTCACAAGGACAACACAACAGCAGCACTTCCCATTGGGACACAGCCTCCATCCAGGGCCAGCAGCTTGGGCAGTGGTGCCTAAACATTCAGAAGTTCATCGTGTCTGGGTTTGTTTGCATACTGCATATGTAGAGAGGTTACAGAGAAATATAAAGCATAATTGATAAATCACATTTCAGGGAATCTAAGGAATTAAGTGTGCTACAAATACCACATATATAGTGTGTATATGTATATATATATATATATATGTGTGTGTATATATATATATATATATTTAAGTAATCATAGAAGTATGTATTTATAAAATACAGCAGGTGTGAAAACAGCAGAAACATTTCCAAAAGGTGATTAAATCTTTCCTGAAGTTCAGATTGTGGATGGAACTGTATGTGCATGTATAAGGGAGGGTGTTTATTATTTGCACCTTCTTCAAACTTTAGATTCCCTGTACTCTAATTTACGTCTGTCTTCCTGTCTCCCGAGTTGCCTTAGGATTTTTATTTCTAAGTTAACCTTAAGGAACACAAAGGAATAGCTTTTGAGCTCTCTTTTTCTTCTCTTCTTACATGTTGCTGCAATCCATTGAAAGAACAAAACCCTAACCATACTGAAACTAATAGGTTTTACAGTGTTTCTGTGAGCAAAATTTAATCTCTGATACTTCTTGTCTTTCAGCAAATCCAGCTATGCTGGTAGAATTTCAACTATAGCTCTGCAAAAGGGTTGGGTTTTTCTTATTTTAAAGATCAAGGGGTCACTGACTTTAATCTGACTAAGTCTTCCATTTCTCTGTACTAATTTACCTCAATCAAAAAAAATTGAATTTGTTTTCAGAGATTTGAAACAAAGATACATAAAAAAGATATCTAATCTGAATAAATGTGCTATGACTACCTTCAGGTGAAGTTTGTTTGAAGAAAAAATTTCTATCCCACAGATTCAACCATTTTGAGGCAAATTTAAGTCATAGTTGTCAAATAGTTGTTCAAATTTTCATTATATTGTGAAAATTACTTATCTTTCCTGGACTTGATTTCCACCCCTCCTTTACTCCAGTTTCAGTAATAATTTTCTGACTGTGGCTTGATTAAAACTTTATGCTTGCAAAAGTCCAAAAGATTCTTTTGGGAAAGACATTTCAAAAGTGAATGCATTGTTTTTACTAGAGCACCATTTATTTTGCTTCTATGGTACTCTTAATTGGTAGATTTGAAAGTATTTTATTAAAGGAAAGTAGTCTTACACTTTGGGTGTCTATGAGACAAAGTGATTAGTGCCTAACTCAAATTAAATTCTGCTCAACTAAACTCAGGTTAGTTTAATAAATAACCTTGATAAAAGAGCCAGGAAGTTCTCTACCACTTTGTTCCATGTCCTGTGTATGAGACTTGTCAGGGCATCAGCAGGCTCTAATTGCCCTGGTAAATCAGTGCTGTCCAGCAGAGCAATCTCCTTGTCAGTGAAATAATGATTTCCTAACATTATTATCATTGCTTTTGATTAAACTTCCTTTAGGAGGACTTAAAATAGACATATATTCTAGCAGAAATTCCATTTAATTTGGCTGGGAAGAATTCTTTGTGGTACTTTAACATTTGTTTTGTGTGACATTTGACCACAACTAACCACAGAGACCAAAGGCTGTCCTCAACACCCACCACCTGCTGACCATTAGCCGGTCTGGTTGTTAGCCCAAAAGCTTCCTTAGGGTTCCTGGAGCACCTACAAAATGCAGACAATCTGTTTGGCATCTCCAAGTGCAACACACCACAAACAGTGAAAGAGGCTGCCCAAGACAGAACTGGGGTGTGTCTTCCTCCATCCTTCACCAAGATACTTCCACTGCTCTAAAGGATTGGGTCAGAAGCAATCTTGAGGAATCAGAGGATTCTTGAGGAATCCTCCCTCAAGAGCAGGGATCTTGTCCCTTCCTTTTGTGAGGAAGTTAGGAAATTACACCTTTTGAAACTCAGCCAGAAAATTATTCACCCAAAATAAATACCAGTTTTTGTGTTCTTTCCAACAATGGAGATTTAAACCCTCTCTTTAACCTTCTCTTTACAGGGTTGTAAACTGCATGGGAAAGGAAGCTGACTCTACCTTCTACTGCTGCAGATGTGCCCCTGGGCATAAATCATTGGGGAGTCAATAGGCAGGAGACAGAAAGAGGTCAAAAGAAAATAGTATTGTCTTGATCAGCACCTAGGCCTCCAGTGAGGAGAAAAGGATTGCTCACCTCTATTCCTAAAGCTCTTCACACATTGTAAAATCAACAGACATTGTTGTCTAGGAGCTAGAAAGCCTTTAAGAAAATTGAATCATCAAGATCTGAATCACTTGAGGTTGAAGAAATATTCATATCTAAATAGGTCATAGCTTCAATTTCTACATAAAGGGACTTCATCCTCTGCCTGTTTCCTTTAAATTCAAGCAAACAACAAGCAGCTGTTAGCAGTGCATTTAAGATGGAGTCTGCTCTTGTAGGCACATCTATTTCCTTAGGGCTCAGGGCTGGGGTAATAGCTGGTTTATCGATTTTGAGGGGCCCTTCCTCGTGAAGAATGAGCCCCTTCTGGGGATGTGCTGGCACCAGGCAGCTAAGAGCACAGGAGTCTGAAAGGCAGAGGGTCAGAGAGAGTTTAAGCATGACCAGCACTAACAGACAAATGAACAGAAGTTTTCAGGGTTGCAGGATTGCAACATGTCCCCTGATCCCTACTAGCAGAGCCTGTTTCTGGTTTGGGGCTTCTTAGGACACTTAGGATAGCGAATCAGCTAGGGATTTAGGTTTCTCTTAACATTTTTGTCATCAAATTAGTCCTACCCACAATTGCTAAACTGAATTAACTGCATGGATGCTCAGTCTGTTTGAAAAGGCAGCTGATTGTCATCACTTTTTTTACACCAATTTCCTTAAAGTAAAGGAATCCAGCATTAAGTGCTGCTGACCTTATATCTAGACCCCTTTTTTAATCTTTTACAGCTTATTTCCCTTGCTCTTTTTCTTTCTCTCTGTTTCCTCCTACCTATCTCTCCAGACTTTCTTTAGAAAGTTGCTTTCTGAGTAAGATTGCTATATAAAGCCTTCCTTGCTTTGTAGGAACAAAGGAAATCTCTTTCTTTCCACGTTTTAAATGCCTAGTTTTAATAAGCAGTCAAGTTGTGCCAGAGAAAGACTATGGGTTGCAAACCTTAAGATGGGAAAAAGACTACTTGGCCAATTGTATTTCTAAGATACAGTAAGTAATTGTACATTGAATTGTTACTCTAGTGGCAAAACATTCATTGATTCATTATGGAACTTTTTGCTCTATTAAGAGTAGAATAATGTATGACACTAAAATCCAGAAATTGAGCATTACAATCAAGGGCAAATTGAATATTAGAATTAAACTTAGACTGCAAACATTTAACTTCTCTTTTTAATATGCTTAAAAGGAAGACAATATGCTAAGAAATAGCAAATAACTTGAGCCTTTTCAAAAGAAGTATGATCTCTGGACTAACTGCTGTCTTTGTGCAGTTTTTTGTCAGCAGCCTGTGCAGAATATTCTTCATTGACATGTTCTAACCTCGAGTTGCTCTCAGAGGCATCAGTGTCTATGTTATCTTGGAGAGTAAGTAGTAAAAAGAAAACATCACCTTAGAGCAGGTTGATGTTTGCAGTTACTGGAGGATTTTTTCAGACTATTGTTCCTTCGACCCATTCCTCTTGTGTATTTCCTATTTCTTCACTGAAGAACTTCAGGATTTTTCTTTTCTACAGAAAAGTCTCTTCAGTGACTTTGTTAAGCTTTGTATTCTCAGCTTGTTATACTTGTAGGTCCAGCTATCTGCACTTCCTTTTGTTGTGCACACAAAAAGAAAGTTATGCACACTCCAAGAAATTAACGGCTGCTTTTTCTCAACTGCAATTTTGTTTCTCAGAAGAGTGTACAGTTTGAGAGGTTGAGGGATTGTTAGTTTTGCTGGTTTTATAGTATACACTATCTAAAATATATATTTTTTTAAAATATGCTTTCATTCTGGTTTTATCACGCTTTAGGTTTTGGGTGATTAAGTTTTTGTTTCGGTTTGTGTGCATGCATATGTTTAAATTTCTTAATAGGAAAGTTTCTGAATTTACTTTTTGTGGATCCTGCTCTTTCTACTTGTGTTTGAGTAAAAGACACTTGTATCAGATCTTAAAAGAGATCTATCAGATCTCTGCTGCTCCTGTTTTCAGTGTCCAAACTTTACAGTATAGTATAACCTTTATAGTGAATTACTAAACTTGCTCCAGCAAGTATTTCATTCAAGAGTCTTGCTTTATAATCACCTCCTCTCTTACACTTAACAGCTTATTCTTTTGAAATATTTGGTACTACCAACACAAGTAATCTTGAGAACATATCTGTTAGTGCACAATGAAAATGATTGGTGCTGGTTTTCTTTCTTTCCAATTAGTGCTGGTGTCCTCACACACACAAGTGCTCTACAATCTATCAATTATTTGAATTGCACTTTTCCCATATGGAAAATAAGCCTCTGTTGTTTTGGCACTCAATATATTACAATATGAAGGATTTGTATTCGCTATGCACAGAATCTAACCCGAAGTTTTGAGTCACTGATGGGCTTTTAGGAAAGCTGGATTAGTGAGGAGTTCTGCTCAGGGCATCTAGACAACTAGCAGAACCTGGCTGAGGACTCTTGGTTGTCCCGAAACCTCTTGATGAACACTGAGTTACTTCTTTGCTCAGAATAGTCCAGAAACCCAATTCTGTTGATTGTATATTTAAAACAAATGCCCATCTTCCATTCTGTGAGGGGAAAAAGTCTCATTTGCAAAGAGTATAGATGGACATATTTTAAAAAGTAAGCGTATAAATTATCACCTCTATTCTCTGTTAACATAGTAGTAAATGGCATTCTCCAGTTCAGCCACAGAGCAGATTGCAATGGATTTCAGCACTCCAGTAGCTTTCTTTTCTCTCTGGGGCAGTTGTTGTCTCACGGCAACCAGGACCCACAGCACAGAAGATTTTTCAAAAAGCAAGAACATTGACCTGCATCCTAAAAAAGCCAGTTCTATCAGTACAGATCCCAAACCTAGAGGTACAAAGAGTCTCTTAAGGAAAAGGTGCTAGGCAAGCAGAGAAGTGAAATGTTAAGCAGAGATCAGATTATGGGGAATTTATGGTATTCTTAAAGGCCTCTCAGGCTTTCTTTCCTGGCTACAGAGCTGTCTCAAAAGTTGTGTTGCCAGTGGCAAAATCCTCAGATCTGTGGAGGTTTATCTGCACAAAAGGCAGCATTAAATCTCAATTAAATTTTTTGAGCTTGCTTATGCATCAAGATAGGGCGGTGTAACTACTGCACCTAGCCTCTAATCATATCTACACAAACAGCTGCTCCTCAGAGCTCCAAAAGCCTTGCTTTGCCACAGAACTAATATACCCCAGAGTAAGTGTTCCATATTATAAGTAGGCATCCTCTGCTTTTTCCTGATTCTGATTTATCTTCTTCACAGGAGGAGGTGTTTTTCCACTATAAGGGGAACTACATATTAGGAAATCAGTCAGAGGCAACCGTGATTTTTTGATGGGGAGTTTAACTTCTGTGCACAGGAATGCCTATGGTTCTTCTCCTACCACTTCATGCTCTCTCTCTGTTTGTCTTTGCTCACATCATTTTCACAGCCACTGTGAGTCAGCCAGGGCTCTCTGGTGGGCGGGGGGCCATCACAAACACACAGTTTGTGCAGGTATGTTATTCATATTTCAGCTGGCCGGCTGCAGTTTTACAAGCCAGTCACAAAGCTGCTGAAGAGCTCTTTCTGCAATTCTGGCAGAATCAGAGAGAACAGCAGTTTGCTGTTCCCAAACCACATGGAAAGAGGGGAGGAAGAGACCACTTGCTTTTGGAGCACTTTTCTTTGATCAGCTTCATTTTGTGCAGAGCCTTTTCAGGGCTTTTGAAAGAGGCAGGGACTGGCTTGTGCTGCATAACCAGGATGAGCTTTATATTCAGGAAGATAAAAAGCACTTTTCTAGCAAGGCAGATAAAATTTGCTGCTAAGCTACAGTGGTGAAGAACTCCATTTTCTATACCTAGCACAGTATAGAAAGCCATCACCCCTTTCACAGATTGCTGTTGGTCATAAACTAGCTGTGATGTGGACAAGCAAACGTGGAAGTTAAGGTAAAAAAGGTTCTGTCTGCATGCTACCAAGGCTGGCAATGCTGCTGAGGTTCTGATCACTTTGCATGCCATTTATTTTCCAGTTGTGCCAAGGGAAGGAAAGGGTATCTCCTGTACCTTCTGAGACAAACTCGTAAGATTAGAAAGCAATGCTGCTGCCATGTGGAGTGTCCTGACACTAACTCTAGATTGTCTGGAAAAGTTTCTTGCTGATAGGACTGTCTATTTTTTTAATATGTGGTAGTGTTGGTGGACATAAAGCCACTCTGGTATGGACAGCAGTGCTTTAGCCATTTTCCCCTGCTGTTCTGAGAGACTCTGTGTCCCTGGCTAATGTCTTTTGCTGTACACTGGATCACAGTAAGAAGCCACTGAGCTGTTGCATAAGCAGCTGGAGAGTGACAGTGTGTGACTGCCATGGAGAGAAGGAGAGGATAGATGACAATCAGGGGGAGGCTGGGGGCTGCTGAGCCATAGCAGGATGCTGTGCCTTGCACAGCAATTTGGAGAAGGAAGCTGAGAATAGGATTTTCTTCAGCAAGGGAGTCAAGATTCAGACATTCACAAAATAAAGCAGCTGTACCCCATCCAGCAATTGACAGGAAGATTTAGGTTTGGCCTTTAAAAATAGGGACTTTTTAGTTGCTGTTGTCCACATAATTTTTTGCTTTCCTTCACATTTTCACTCTGTGCCATGTGGCTGCTTCATAGTTTGTAGGACAACTTTGAGGATGGGGGATGATTTTACTAATTTGTTCTGCAATTCTTTGCAGTTTTAGACTGCCAGTTTGTATTCTTATTAGGTTCATTTTACAAGAATCTGTGTTTACTGCCATGAGCACAAGGCTGGAAGGAAACAAGTGAGGCCATTGTAGCCCAGCCCTAGGACCTGGGGGCATAATTTGATGTCTCATTGCTTAGTGGTGCTTGTCTAACCTTGTTCTTGCCAGTCTCCAGTGATAAGTTCTGCACGATTCTGAAGCAATCTATCTTAATGGCTACCTGTCCTCGGGGTGCTTTTAGGTAATTTTTTTTAAACTGTTCCAAGTAAAATTTACCACCACTGAATGAAATGATCCTATATTGTTCTCAGAGTGCAAATACACAAAACTGGAATCTCTGGAATTAACAAATAACTCGAAAACAAAGGAGGTGGAGAAGGGAAGAAAAAGAATGTTGTAAACAGTAGAATAAAAATATGCAGTCTGAGATCAGCAGCTCATTCTGTTTTTAGCCTCTTAACTCTGTGCAGCTCTGTTGAGCCTTTTCATGCTGGGCTGTTTTCAGAAATCTGTGGACAGGCATGGAAATGTGTGGAAACAAGCCTGTGTTTGGATGTTGGGGGAGAAAAAAATCCACTGTTCCAGTCGCAACAGAGGAAGCTTAACTGGGAGCAGTGAGTTAATTCCAATAAAAGGAGCACTCCTCAGTTTCAGACAGCTAAAGCAAAAGCCTTCGGGGGCATGTCCATACAGCAGTGACTTGGAGATAAGAAGTTACACACTGGCTATCCTGAGGCAATCAGGTTTTCTTCAATACTGCAGGTGAAAAAGCTCTAGCTAATTGGAAGTGTGCTTTAAGAAAATCCAGCTTTTAGCATAAATGCAAATATGCCATGGCCAAGGGGGGGTAAAACATGCCAGAGGACAGGGAGAGCAATCTCAGTTGAGCTTGCTTTCTAACAATAACAATTGTTTGCTTGTGATTCCTGTCAGCTCTCACTGCTTTCAGCTGTCCTTTTATAGCCCTGAAGTACCTACCTAGGTTGTCTGCTTCTAGAGGGAGCTACCTCTGACATCTCTGTTAACCTCAAAGTCCTTCTGCTCTTCACCCACTCTGATGCCAGGAGTGATCCTTGAGGATCTTGATGTTAAGTATTTCTACCTGAGGAATCCTGAGACCAACTGGTGGTGAAGACAAGAGTTAGCCCCAAACACTTAAGAATTCTAAGGTGTGAAAAGTATTGTGGGTTTTTTTTCATGATTCAGTGTCCATGCTTTTAAGAATCTTAGCTTCATTTTTATTTTAAAATACTGTCCTTTCCCTTTGGAAAATCTCAGTACTAGGCTAGTAATGAACATTATACCTCTAAAAGTAATGGCATATTTTGGGCTACTGGCAAAACCTTGAGAAACTGAAGAAATTGGTGAAAAAAATGGCAGAGAAAAAGGCATCAATATTATTGACGAGAAAGTTCATATTTTCTCCCCACTGCAGTATTGCATAATCAGAAACAAACCAAAACATATCTGTCCCTTCTGGGATGACTGAGAAGTCCCAGTTGCAAGGAAAATATGATAAAACTGTTTCCATAAAATTCAATTTTATTTCTTAATAAACATAATGCATTCAAAACCAGACATTTTTTTGCAAGCCTTGCCTGGTAAGCTTTGGGTTAACAGGTCTGATACCCCATTACTATCTCCCTGTTTGTGTTGCTGCTAAATACAGTTGCTTGCTGATGGAATGCCAAGATTTGCACTTAAAAAGAAGGCTTGCTAAGTTTTGTACCAAGAAAAACAGTCTTGTACTGATAAAATACTACACTTTCAACTTGGGAAAAAAAGCACCTAGAAAATACTTGCTACTCCACAACACTCTGAAATGTACTTTATAACAAAACTATCAAAAGTACAGAATTCTTCCAGCTGGCAAAAATCTCAGTAAACACATCTCTTTGACAAAGTTCTCCTTTCAGACTCGACATGCATGGGGGAGGGAATTCACAGAAAGGAAATTTGTGATTCTGTGGTGGAAGAAAAGCCATGAAAGGGGAAGGGTGAGCTAAGGTGACTTGCATGGATGGCTTGCAAAAAATGTCTCCTTAGTGTCACCTTTAGAGTGAGAATTACAGTCAGATGTTAATGGTTATCTTGGGCACAAAGAAGAAGGACATAAATAAATATGGAAAAGAATCCCCATTTTGGAGATTATTATGGAAAAAATGATCTATGAATTCTAGTGCACCATAACCTTTATGTCCTAGTAGTGCACACAAACTACTTCTCAAAAAAATCCCTTCCAACCCAAACCACTTTATGATGCTATGCAAATAATATGTGTCAACAAGTGCTTAACACATACCTTCACTGTACTTACTGCTGCCTGAATGTGCCCAGGACTCAGTCCCAAAAGCCATGAAAGCAGAGTTTGCTGGTCCATTCCATGGGTCCCTCAATCTGCCTTGGCAAGCGCAGAAATTATTGATTCTGTTAGTACTTCATGACGAAAAATCGCCGCTATTCCTAGTATACATCTTAATAGTTATTACTGTATTCCACAAAATGGAATACAAAAATAGAATTCCATGAAAAAACCCTGTCCAGCTCCTCAGGGTATGGCTAAGTGGTATTTTCAGAAGTCTGCTCATATCCTCTGCTTCCTTGCAAGACTCTCATTCAATTTTTTAAAGGGTTCTGCTATTAGAACCTTTTTCCACCATCCCATTAGCAGTAGTTTCAGAGCAGAGCATGCCGGTGATGCCAATACATTTAATGGATCTGTGAGACTGCATAATGAATGGCTGGTTCTCTGAATCCAAAGGATGCAGGACTATAAAAGACTATAGAGTCTGGATATAGGTTAGTGTTTTGGTAAAAGGCAAAAACTAAAAACCATGATCCCACATCAGAAGGGGGGCATGCCTTCACAGGACAGCAAAACCAGGAGAGGAAATCAACCCAGAAGAGACAAAAATTGGCAAACTCATCTGTTTAACGTGGTCAGATGTTAATATTGGTACTTGGGGTCGCGCAACCACAAGTGATTATCCTCAGATTGGCTCTACATTTCAAAAGTCTGGACAAACTAGTATTTCAGGCAGAGGACAGGAGATATAATATCTGGTCATTTCCTATGCAGTAAGAATTGTCATGTGATGATGCAGGGGTTTGTTATTAGTTAGCAGAAGAGCTTAGTGTAAAATAATCCCTGTCAGAGACTTGAGTCAAAAGGCTTATACCTGGAGGGTGACTATGTTACAAGGCACAATGTTAAAATCCTTTTCTGATTTTTCATCATCCTTTTTAATCCCTAGAAAATTATCAGCTCCTGTGAATAAATGTGTCCCAATCTATTGTTCATACTCAGCTGACACTCTCTGTTCAGTGATAAGTTATACCTGTGCTGTGTATCGCTTTCAAAAGCACAGAAACAAAGAACAGCTTTACATGAATATCAGCTCAGCCTCTTGCTTTTTCCTTGAGCTGCATCTCCTAGAGCTGTTCAACCTAAATCCCTTCTTCCTTAGAGGTCCCATTCTCACTTTCCCTGTAGTAAGGCAGGGAAGCAGTCTTAGGCTCTCATAGGACATATCCTTCCTTCTAGACATAATTTCAAGAAACAATCAACACAGGCTAAAAAAAGACAATGTAATGTTGCTGTAAAGCCTCATTTTTCTTTCAGAGGGATTTAAACTGATGTGGATAAGTGGAAAAGCCATGGACACGTTGTTCCTCTTCTTTACTCCCCTTAGGATCATTTTGCTGAAATCAGAGAGGGCCTGCTAAACTATGTCCTTCAGAAAAAGGGCCTAGACAAAAGCACCAGACTCAGCATTCCATTTATTTTATATAATTTTAGGAGGTGTTTGTGCCCAGGCACTGGCAGCAGGGACTGCCAAAAGCGTCTCCAAAGAGAAGCCAGGGCCACCCATGCCAATTCCAGCATATCCCAACACACCCACTGCAGGGCATGGCTAAACCCTGCAGCCAAGGTGCTGACACCTCTGGGAAAGTGTATTCAAGAAAGGCACAAGCAGTGGAGAATGAGGGGGAAAACGTGAGAAACAACCTTGTGAGCACCAAGGTCAGAGAAGAAGGATAGGAAGATGTACTCCAAGCACTAGAGTGCAGATTCCCCTGCAGCCCCTGGTGGCCTGGGGAGGACCCCACAGGAGGATGTGTCCTGAAGCATCCCATGGACAGCTCACTCAGTAGCTAAGTTTTTTTTCCCCTGAAGGAATTGCATCCCATAGGAAGGACTCATGTTGGAGGAAGGGAAATGTATAAAAGGAGGAAGGAGCAGCTAAGAGGAATAGTTGTGGTCTGATCACAAACCTGCATTCCTATCCCCCTGCACTGCTCAGGAGTGGGTAGGAGGTATAGGAGAGTGGAATGAAGGAGGAAGCTGAGCCTGGGAAGAAGAGGGGGAAATTTTATTTTAATATTTGTCTTTGTCTCTCACTATATAAATCAATTTTAAATGGCAATAAATTACTTTATTTCGACCCAAGATGAGCCTGTTTAGCTTATGACAGTAACTTATAAGTGACCTTCCCATCCTAACTTCAACCCATGAGACTTTCATCTTATTCCCATATTTTGTTGAGGAGAGATAGTGAGAGAGTGGCTGGGTGGATCTGACAGCCAGACAAGGTTAATCCACCACTATAACTAAAACCAGAATTAAAACCATCCATACTCCCAAAATCAGGAGATGTTGTGACAAATTCCCTTTTCTTCAAGATACAGTGTTAGAGTGAAGCTAAGTTAATGGATATTCCTTCCTTCTTCCTTTCCTCAACAATGAATGTGAAAACATTTCTGTTGTAACTGTAGTGCTACAGTCACTACACATCAGTTTTTGCACTCACAAAGGCTGCAAAGTTATGTGCTATTAGTGGCCCTCTGAATCACATTCTACCATGATTTCATTCTGAATTTAATGATTTATTTCATAGTAGGAAAAGATGAGCTATAGAAGTGGTTTTAAAGGCCTGAAATTTACTTTCTGCTTTTTTGACTTTGATTGTGTATATATATATTTATACATCTATATAATAGTATATATTTTTCTATTTATAGACGTGGATTTTTTTTTGCACTATCTAGCCAAGGAAATAAAACACAACAAATTGAAAGATGTGCAGAAAAGGAAAGTCAGACAACATTTACAGTAATTGTAACACATTGTAGAATCTACAGTGTGCCAGTATGTTCAGAGTACTTTTCCTGGTAACTGACTTCCCTTCCTTTTCCCTTGTGTGCCATACAGCTGCATGGTTTTTAGTTTTAGAACATCTGTGAGTTCTAGGGCTGCATTCAGGATCAAAGGTTAGCAATTAACAACCCCTAACTAGGGTTGTTAGGTTTTGCAAGAACCATATGGTAGAGTAGTTTTGGAAAGAGATTGATCACTTCTCTCAGGAGGAAACAACTAGAGCAAGGACAAAGGAGGCTCTATGAACTTCTCAGCTCTATCTCCCCATGGAAAAAAAGGATGCCTCATAACAATGCAGCATATCTCTACTTTTCCCAATTCTTAACACATAAAAACATAATGAAATATACAAGAACATATTTTATATTAATTTCTCTTTATTTTTTTATGTAGGAAATATGTGAGATATGTGGCTGCATAGGGAAACTCTATTGGTGCTTCCTCCCCTAGGTATTTTAGGAGTCCCCTGGAGAAGGCATGAATGTTCATCCCTATGTAGCCACCAGACATGAACTAGTTTTCTAATAAGTCTTATTGATTACACAATTAAAGTTCTAGTTCCTTCCTTTTTCAATCCTCTAATCCTATGTCCTCCACATTCACACAAATACAAATGCAACAAATCTGCAGCATGTTATTCTTTACATTATCCAGACACGGGGATAGAATTAAAGGGTAATTTTGTCTGTCTCCTGTGTTCCAAATGCTTGGCCTAGGTTCTGAGAAAAAAAAACCTCTCAATATGTACTGATTCACCAAGTATGAGATACATTAAAATCCTGCTTTTAATTTGTCAGTGAGCTTTTAACGTGAAGAAGAGAAATATTGTCACTTTGTCACAGAGTGCAAGACACCATGCCCTCTCCATTCAAAAGATATTTCTGAGGTTGCAGCTCAGTGTTATTGAAGTTTTATCTATTTTATATCTAAATTATTTTAACAAGACATATATATGTAATTCAATACCTGATATTATTTTCTCTCTTCCTCTTTTTTTCTCAGAGCAAATTATGACATCGACATCTAAAGGAATTTTCCGGCCATTTTTTATTATCTTCATTATCCTTGGTTGTTTCATGGCATTTATATTAATTTATATCAAACCAACAAACAGCTGGATTTCTGGTCCTATAGAATCAGCCAGTTCAGTGTTGAAAATGAAGAACTTCTTTTCTTCCAAAACTGATAATCTCAATGAAACTACTGTTTTGATCTGGGTTTGGCCATTTGGTCAGACGTTCGATCTGACGTCCTGCCAAACGATGTTCAACATCCCCGGGTGCCATCTGACTATTGACCGCTCGCTCTATAACAGATCCCACGCTGTCCTCATTCATCACAGAGACATCAGCTGGGATCTGGCCAATTTACCTCAGCAAGCCAGGCCACCGTTCCAGAAGTGGATTTGGATGAACTTGGAGTCTCCAACTCATACTCCTCAAAAGAGTGGCATCGAACACCTTTTTAACCTGACCCTGACTTACCGGCGTGATTCTGATATCCAGGTGCCTTACGGCTTCATGATGGTTGGCACCAGTTCCTTCACATTTGAAGTACCAAGTAAGGAAAACTTGGTCTGTTGGGTTGTGAGTAACTGGAACCCTGAGCACGCTCGAGTCAAGTATTACAACGAGCTCAGCAAATACATTGAAATCCACACCTATGGACAAGCCTTTGGAGACTACGTCAATGACAAAAACTTGATTCCAACTATCTCCACATGCAAATTCTACCTTTCCTTTGAAAATTCAATCCACAAAGATTACATTACTGAGAAACTCTACAATGCTCTTCTGGCTGGATCAGTACCAGTTGTACTGGGCCCTTCCAGAGAAAATTATGAGAATTACATTCCAGCAGACTCTTTCATACATGTGGAAGATTTTCTCTCCCCCAGAGAGCTGGCAGAATATCTTCTGATGCTTGACAAAAATAATAAGATGTATCTTAGTTATTTCAACTGGAAGAAGGATTTTTCAGTGCATCTTCCTAGGTTCTGGGAATCACATGCATGTCTTGCTTGTGATCATGTGAAAAGACACCAGGAATACAAGTCCATTGGAAATTTAGAAAAATGGTTTTGGAATTAATTTGTGGGGGGTGTGTGTGGGTGTGTGTGGGTGTGGGTGTGCATTTTTTTGAAGAAGCCAGAAAGGACTTCAGTCCAAGTGGAGAGGAATGGAAAAGAGAAAAAAAGGAAGGAAAAGATAATCTCACATCATGGTTTATCAGTTATTCTCTTTTGGCTATCCTATTTATATTTTGTAAGAGATTTTAAAATATCAGCAGCAGCAGTCATCAGTACTCAGTTTCAAATTATAATAGATATACTAATTATGTGCACTGAAGAGTATTTGATTGCTTTTTATAAATTTAAAACAAGATTTTCCACATTTTCTGTGAAACATGTCCCAGTCTTTCACTTGAAGTAGTAATTTTTAACTTTTCTTTTTTTATTTTTAACATTATCTTTGTTGTTTAACCTATTTGGAAAATGAGGAAACGAATTTTAAATTTCAGAGAAAATTTTAAGAACATAATTTGTTGTTCCAGACAGAAATGTGTGTAACACTTCAAAAGACAGCAAAGTTTCATATGTTCATCCTGCATTTAAGAGCACAGTAGAGTACAATACCTAACATTATGGAAGTGTGATTAATTGCCCCCTTTTTAAGGATAATGAACCTAGAACTATAATTTTTCAAATGTATTAGAATAGTGGGTAGTCTTTGTTTCTAAAAAGGTTTCCTAATAAATGATCCCATTACGTTGCTTTAGGAATGTATCTCTTCTTACCCTCTGAAGAAAAGAGAAGTCAGATTTAGAGAAAATGACCAATCCTGGTGACCAAAGCCCGGATTCATCCAATTTTTGAGTCCATTCAAATGCAGAACACCCTTGGCCTTCAATATGTCTCAAGTATTTTTAACCTGAACCAGGGCTTTCAGAAGTGTTACACTGAGATAAACAGATTTTTAAAAAGGTGTTTGATTACATCAGACTTATGCACTGAATTCAGCTGGTAAGAATGGATTTTTAGAAGCAGTTTGCTGACAAATTTTATAAAGCTCTCTCATATAATTTGTTGAATAATTGTGAATTTTCCCCCAGTTTGTAAAGATCTGTTGAATTTTAACTGTAGCTGGACAACTTGATGTTATGACACATAAGTGAGGGGAAAAAATACTAAGCAGTCAATTTTCTGAGAGAAATATGCTGAAATTCAGTAAATAAGATATGAGGCTATATAAACTTTCAACTTACCAAGCTAATAAATTTGGGGGGTTGAAAATATTGTGTATGAGAGGTATTAAAAATGAACGCTTCAGAGCAACAACTGCTATCAATATTTGATAATATAAGTAGGTTTTTAAGTATCAAATTTGCTCTAATAGCAAAACCAAAATTGTGATGATTGTCATAATTTTAAGATGTGTCTGCTTCAAAGATGTATCATTTGATTTTACCACTTCTTTCCATCAGCTAAGACAAATTTCTGATTGCTATATATATTCATATGTACAAGGTTGGTTTAATGACAGAAATGTATGGGTATGCTTTAGTATCAAATGAAAGCAAATCAGCTTGGATTTTCAGGCCAAAGTGCTGCAAATCACACCTGCTACTGGAAAAAAAAAGAAAAAATTCCAACTGGAAAGACTTCTGCTTATGAGATGTATAAGACCCTGATCAAGCCAAGTAGTCAATCAAGTAACTGAGATTAAATTTTCAAACAAAAAATTGCTGCTGTAAGGAAATGAGAGATAATTATAAATATTTAGCAAAAGACAGTGGAACTTATTAGAGGCTGGAATAGAAACACAAAAGGCTATAAAAGTAATTAGTTAAATTTATAGAACTCAAAACCCCATGGAAAAGCTATAGAATTACTTCTGCTCTGCCTGTGGTTTCAAAAGGTGTATTCTGATCCAGCTAGCTTTCAATATACTGTGAATCACCTAAACTCACCAGCATTCTAGTATGCAGCAAGATAAGCTTACCTTGAACATTAATGCAATACAAGGAAACTGAGTCTTCTAAAAACAAATTTCTGATGTGCATGTAATATAAGTAGTATCTTATCATTTTGAAGGCAAGTTTCTTTAGCTAATCATCTGTCCTACAGGACATCATAACATTTTATTTTCAGGAGGACTGTGAAATTCTCAGTGACAGAACATCCCACTGGTTTGGCTCAATAACCTGATTCCCTCAGTGCTGGAATTCAGAAGTCACTTGTATTTACCTCAATGAAAGGTGATTGTGTACAACCATTCCTCACTTCAGATTGTGAGAGCTGTTCTGTGTGTTAGAAGGGCTTGGGTGGATTCAGACTCTTTCCTTGGCATCAAGTTCAGCTAAGTCCTTTCAGTAATAAGCAAGAATATATAAGATATATGAAGTGTGAAATATTGGTCAGCGTATACACAGGAAAGATTTGAAATATACTCTGAATTTTAATCCTGTAAGTAATGTCTTTACCCCTGTAAGCACAAGATTCAGCCAGCATGGCTAATCTTAGGCTGAATTTTAAGAAATGGAAAAGTCTTTTGATGGAACTGGAAGGAGTGAAGAGTGTTGTTCTCTTCACAAGAAGAAAAGCTCCACACAAGGCTTGTATATATTTCATTCAGGAAACGTTGCTAAAATTGCTTCAAAGATTAATAAAACAGGAGAGAAATCTAATCCAGAATTATGCATAAGAATCACTACCAAGCCCTAAAAAATATACATGACCCTAATGCCTCGCTGGCATTCTTGAAGAGTAAGTGCTGGAACAAAATTGAGCCAATTTATTATGAAGATTTTAAGGTGATCTGCAAGTATCAGACCTTAAGCAGTTCTGGATTGAAATATCTTTGTTGATAGAAGATGAAGCAGTTTTGGGCATGTTCAGCCCATGTAGTAAATGAAGCAATGGATACAAAACATCTATGCTCCATGCATGCACAAAGGCTGCCTAGACCTAGACTTAATTCACCTAAGGCTGCTTCCAGTCTGTATCTGACATTCAGCTTTGTGAGGTCTGTGCTTCTTTTGTGATCTACTCTACATGGGCAGCAAGCATAGACACTCAAATAACAAATCACTGTGAAAGAAAATGAGCAAACTTAAGCGGCTGTGGAAGGGACTAGACAAAATAGGTATTGTGCTTTAGTACCACTGGCAAAAGAAGATAATTGTACCAGAAAAGTGAACTAGAAAATGGGAAATCACACCAGTCCTAACTGTTTTCTCAAGAAATTTCTTTCAGACATTCAGTTTCTTTTGTTTGCTAGCCCACAACAATCTTGAGTTGCACTCAACCCAAGTTAACTTAAGCAGTCAATGAAGACAGAGGGTAACCACCATTCTTTGTTTTACTTTGGATGTTTTTAGACTCTCTGTCGTGCACTGAGCTATCAACATTACTCTTTTTTCAGTGTGGAAAATAATACCCAAACCAGATAAAATACTAACATCACATGCATTGCTACTCCACTGAATGTGGACAGGTATAAGACAAAACTGGCAGCAGATCTTTCTAAAGCAGTTTTCCATCCATTACATAGACAATGTCCACAGCAGACCTTGCTTAGTATGAGATCTCCATTCCTTAGGGAATCCTGTTGCCAGTTTCTTTGAATGCCTCATTCCAGATGTCTATACCACGGTGAGCAAGCAGCCTGAGTGAGGCCCACTGAAAGTGTGAGACATTCAGCAACATATTTGTCTTTTAAGAAACAGATAAAATAAAATGAAAGTTGGGCTGAGAGAGCATCAGTGTGGGGCTTTGTAGAGTTCACACAGGCTGAGCAAGACATGGAAAATGGATACCACTGAACACAATAAAGAACTACTTGCTCTACTTGCTCTCTCTGGACACTCATGTTTGTTTTGGTTTTTTTTCTCAAAATAGGCTTTAAAAAACCACATAATTTTCTCCCATCTTTAAACAAGCATTTAAGTAACCAATAACTGTTTCTTTTTATTCAAGAATGGGACTCCTGTTAGCCTTGTATTATCTTTTTTATTAGATGCAGAATAACATTCAGGAGAAGAAGAACCTTTGTCAGTAAGATAATTCTATTTCTTATCTAGATTCAAGGATCTTTGTTCTTATTTTCTTATTTGATTTATAAGTCTTCACGCAGCAACACCTTCTGGACATGATACAAAAAGGCACTAAGAGTATGCAGATGACAATGAGACTTAAGTGTGTGCTTAATTTTAAGAGCATCCTGAATGCTTTAATGCACTGGGGCTCCAGAGAATACGTTTTCATTGCCTTTTAGGAATTGTGCCAAAGAGTGCAATCTATAGACATCAGAGACCAGCTTGTGTGGCCTCTTTTGCATTATGTACATAGAGAGTAAAGATTGGCTGGGTATAGGTCCACACTGAAAACCTTTGATTCATTCTGATTTGGTGTCTAACCAATAAATCTTGGCCGAGCTCTTCTGCTCCTCCACCACTTCAGGCCATCGCCTGAGCACAGCACCTCAGCTTACAGCTTGCCCGTGCTACGCAGGGTCACTGAACTTCCATGTGGCATGAAAAAGCCAGAGTGGCTGAGGATGCTGAGATAGTATTTCAAGGCCTGTCCAAGGATGAAAGCATAAAACCTGGTCATGTCCTGAAACCTGAACTTGTTGTGCCCTACAGAGAGTCAGTCTCAGCCACACCTGATTTTCCTCTGAGGAAAGTATTTGGTTCATTCTAGGTGAGACTGTGAGTAATCACTGTGTGTGCAAAGTGGGAACAAGAGGTGTCTCTGTGTAGGCTGACAAGGAAGCTTCTGACCTATTTAAACCTAGCAGTGAAAATTTAACAAATACTCAAGTGTTTCCTTGGTCAAAACTAGTGTGTTATTGACAACAGAGTCCAGGAGAAGTATTTGTATACCCACCTACCAGCTGGTGGGCTTCTTCGTTAATTTTGGCTGACAGTTCTGTTTTAGCTTTTTTGTTTGTTTTTAATAAAAGTGATTTGAAAATGTTAGAAATCAATCAATATGATTCATACAAGATAGTTATTTCACCTTTATCTTTTGCTTCTAGCTTGGGCAAATCTTCTACCAGAGTTAGCAGGTGATTTGGGAGATTCCTATGCTAGTAACAAAGGATTGAGCTAAGAGTGAAATGGCTTGTGTAGAAAAACCCTGTCTTATTAATGGATATTTCCCTTCTAATTTTTGAATATGTAGTTTGTGCTATGGACAATTCTACGTTCAGAGAATCAATATAAAAAGCATACTGGTTAGAGATGCTCATAAAAGGTACAGAAATACCAATAAATTTATTAAATAAACCATGCCGTGGCAATTTTAATTCATGGCACTATTGCTACAGGGCGATACAGATGATAAAATCATCAACTTGTAAGAAATAACTTGGCCTAGAGACATCATCCAGCAGTTTTCATACTGGAGGAAGTCATTTCATTACTCCATTGCAAATGTAATTAATTGGCAATCTTTTGTGTCACCAATTGACTGAAAGCAGCCGTCTCTCTGCAGTGAATATCTCAGAGTTTGCTCACGTGGCAGAGAGCCTCTCACTGCCAGGTTAACAGCCTGAATTAGGAGTTGCTTGGTACAGGTCACTGTTTGGCAGCCTCTAGCAGGTGGTTCTGTGGTCGCAGGTTTTGCATTGCTGCTTTCAGCCAAGGAAGGCAAAGAACAGAGCTGAGACTCATCTGACACCCTCTGTGCATTTCATGGCACACTCACAGGGGGGCTTAAGACACTCTCACTCCTGTAGCCTATACCCTGCCTGCTTATGAGAATGCAGAAGACTTTGCTGCTCCAAGTAATAAGAATTTTCATTTTTTTGAGGTGTGGTGCCAGTCTGTGCAAATTAATTATTGATACTTGGGGGAACTCCTCATTAACGTTCTTAAGTAATTAATTAGCAGGAAAATAATTTAGTCATTGCAAATTGGCAGGAAATACAACTGTTTGTTATTCTTTATTATGAATTAGTCCAGTGGAAAAGAGGATTTGATGAAACTTTATCCTCCTGGCTTGATATAGCCCGGTTGGATCCAGATATAGAAATGTGTTTGATAGCAAAATTTGAAAGATATATGGTAAACCAACACATATATATAAAATTGGGACAAATTTCCTACACAATCTTGAAACTATAAATAAGCACTTTAGCAGTCACCAGACAGAAAATGTTCCCATCAATCCATTTCTTTATAACATCATATGAAAAGCCAGCCTGATATATGCTGTTTGGCAAATAAATTAATTGCAAAACCTACTTTTTTTTTGCTGCTTTGTAACACACATAAGAGCTGAGATTAAAAAGTTTGGAAAGTTAACTCCCTTGGTGTAATTTAATGTTTTAAAGAATCCATGGACACACTGAAAAGAAGTGAGAAGCTTTTCCATCTATACAAAATCCTAATGTGCCAAACTGTTTCCAGTGAATGAACAACACAGTTAAGTATACTGACTTTTTATTAGGATTTACAAAATCTTCTATTAACGCACTGTAATTTTGCACTATTTTGTAAGAAAATTTAAAAAAAAGGAAAAAATTAAAAAGGAACTGAAAAAAGAAACAGAAAAAAAATCTAAAAATAGATGCCAAATGTATAGTTTGTAAAATACTATTTTTCTGATATAAGGTGTCATTACATTGTGAATCTAACTGTGTTATTGTAAACCGTGAAAAATGTGATGTTCTGTTGTGACACAGCCTATGAAGGGCCATTTCTAACACTGATAATTCACCTGGACTTGTTTATATGAAACATATTCATAAATCTGAGATCACTTTTATACTTATTTTTATTAGACTATTTTTCCACATTTGCAACACAACTGTTATTTTATATCAAACATTAATTTTGCTTTAAAATATTATTTGAATAGGTGGGTGAGCGTCTTAAATGTGCCAGAGATTCAAATCTGTAACAGAAATAATTCAGAAACTATTCTTTGCCAAACTGTAATGCTACTAAAATCAATGGTGTTTTGTTGAAAAATAGGCACACTGTCAATAAACATAAGTTTCTAGTCCAATAATGATGACAATGTCACATTTTCTAGGATAAATGCCCAGTAGTTACGAGCTGCATTTCCCTGCTGTCTTTGTGTATGTTGAGGAAACAAAACTGTGTGCCATAGCTGAACGTCATAGACATTCAGTCGCTTAAATAATGTGCCATGGATTTTACCTCTGAGGTACATTAATGAGGATTAAGAGGAAAAAACAAGCTGTTTGTCCTGATTCAAACTCAGTTTCTGCGATGGGTCACATGAAAATGGGGTGGTTGTCGAGGCAGGACTGGGACAACCTCAGCAGAGAGAGTAAGTTCTGTGCATAGAAACATGTGGGGACTGCATTTATTGTGTTAGTGCAAGATCAGGACCAAAGTCCCTTTTACATTTGAACTTGTGCCCATAACACTGAGTGAGATCTGATAAGAACCTCTTCTTCATGTTCCCAGCTAATGATATTCCTTGTACTGACAACTTTTATGTGTTTTATATAATATATATATAATGCATAAATTCATGTGTAAGAAAGAGTAACCACAGCAAATTGAATCTTAATAAAAATAATAGAAACCATTCTTACCTGCAGGCACATTCTGAGATGCCATGTTGAAAGATCTTGTAAAAAGTGTAATTTTTATTTATTAGTGATTGTATATTTTGCCCCATGATCTAGACATTTTATATCAGGGAGTCAACCAAAAACCGTTTTTTTCTTCCCTTTGAACACTACCATCACCCTGAGATGCATCTGGAAACTGTAGAGGTCAACCACTGATGTTTTGTGGTATTTTTTTAGTATGATGTTGTTGTTGAACTTTCTTCTGATTACCTATAGCTATGTTCAGAGTTTTCAACATAATTTAACTGCAGACTGAAGATACCTACTGAATGAAACTACAGGTAACCATAATTATTTCAAAGACTTTCACCATTTATGTGAAATTAATATTTCAGAACACTGATTCCAAGATGGTTAACGAGCAGCTCATTGACTCTTATTTATTGAGCACTGGAATTCTCCCTAAAGGATAAACACTGAATCATGTAAATAATAGTGCTCTATATAAGCCTAACAAAATATTGTAATAGGTACATTTAAAATAAAAAGAGAACATTCCAAGTGTACCATAGTCTCTGATCATTATTTTATAGGTCTGATGTCACACTTTTTCTTCTTGTGGTACTTGTCACTAAAAGCCTGATCTGAAGATTGCTGCTACTCATAACCATGACTTTTGGCAGAGATCTCACAAACAGAATTTTGGGTTTTTTTTAAGCTGTTGCACACAAAATTCTTCTAAGTGCCCAAGGTCAGACTGAATTCATACAGACTGTCATGTGAGTTTACTATGTACAGCAACCACCACAGATGAATTAATATGGTATTGTTATTAAGGTTACTTTGCCTTGTTTTTAACAATGATCTTTAAAATTTTTCCTAGGAGTGGAATTGTAATTTACATGGTCGTATTTCATTGCTTTATCTACCGTACAAATAACCTACATTTGCAGAGGTTAACTGTATCTAAAATAGCAAATGGTTAAAACAATGGTGTCAGATTTATTTCTAAATATTTATGCAAACAATGGAAATAGCTGCCACTGAAATAAATGTAATAAATAATGCAGTATTTCCAGTAGAAAAGATCATCTGGTCACAGCAATTGCAGGTCATTCAAGACATAATATTATGTCTGACTGCCACGCACCTTGAAGAATAGGTTAGGGGTCTTCAAAGATCCTTTTCCTTTCTATCAGACAGGAAAATTTACTTTACTTCTGAGGCAACAAATCTTTGTTAATTTGGATACATTCTTTAAAAGTTTATTTAACACTTGCCATTTACTTAAACCAAACTTATCATCATCTTGAGCTCATCCTTGACAAGTACAGAGACAGACTGACTTTTCAATAGTATGTGTGACAGAAGTCCCTGCCACATTTCACTCACACACACAACCCTTTCACATTCTTACATTCAAAATCCACTTTGAAAATTCAATCTAGGGCAGAACATACAATTTTCTGTCTTTAAAACAGGACTTTTTTCTTAAATTATCCACTTCTACTTCCTCTCACAAACTTCCCCTGGATATGCCAACAAAGCCTTGTGTGTTTGGAAAGCCTGGTCCCTGCCCTGAATGTCAGAAGCAGTCAGCTTAATGATATGCTTCTGAAAGCACAGCACTGCAGTGAAACCTGAAAGAGAAAAGGGTCAGGCCCAGAAGGTGTGCAGGTTTCTAACCCTGCCAGCAATAGTGTGCTATTACAGATGCTGAAACTGCATCTCTGGCTGATAAGGCTGCTGTTAGCACAGCTTCTTCATGCAGTGAAACAAGCAATAAGCTCTTCATAAGCTCTACACAGGCTGATACTGCAGCACAAAGCACTTCATTGAAACAAGTGTGCAGCCAGTGAGCCTGAGAGCAGGCAGCTACCATCGCTCAAAATACAAAACACTCCATGTCAATTCTCTCACAGACTAAAACAGAAGCCTCCTTTCAGGAAATATATAATCTCAACATATATTTTCATTCTGGTAAACCCTTTGGATAGAATAACAAATCTTTAGACCAAAGACCTGGTGGTAGTTTAAGATACTTCAGAACAGGTTTCTACAGGTAGGTGTACAGAGGAGTGCTGAATTCCTAAATTTCCAGTATATATAAGGTAGTCACAAATCTGAAAAAGTAAATGGAGTCTGAGAGTAACTCAGCTCACCTACTCAGAGTGTTTTCATCTTTAATCCTATCTAAGATCACATTAAAAAATCGTTTAATGACTTGCAGTTCAATAACAATTGTTATTACAATTGATTTTGATGTACAATGAATCAGAAGAAGGAACAAAAATAAAAGCACTTGTGTTGAAATGTGAAAAATTATCAGGTTTCATTTTCCAATCAAAATTAGTTGTTTGTGATGTTATGATTGATGGTTTTTTGAAAGATCAAAATTATTGTCAAATTTCCTGTCTTTAATCAAAAACCTAAGATTCCAGTAATTGCTAAATGAAATTAATTTGAGAAATTTCACACTAATTTTAACACTTTTTTCTGAAATTGTTCTTTTTCCTAAAGGAGCCTGTTTTTCTGTGATAGGATTCTTGAATAAGGAAAATATCACTAATTGCATTTTCATTCTTCTCTTGGCTTCTGTCATCTGAGTTCTCTCATGTGTGAAGAATACATACTCAGTGGGATATGGTTAATCAATATGGAAGAGTTGCAAATGGTTTCAAAATAATTTCTATATAGTCACAGATTGTTGCCATACCACAATTATGTTATTCCTGCAACAGGAGCAATCATTTAATGGCTGATTTCCAGCTTTCAGACATACACACTGACAAGTTATGAACTTCACTCTGCTTTTCAAGCTGCCCAGTCCTGTTACCACAGTTTCTGATATTTGTTGACATCTGTTCATCTTATATCCGTGTGGCTTCCTCAGACATCATTTTCCTCAGACATATCACGCCCTGTTGTTCTACACCAATTCTATATCTTTACATCCTCTCTCTGCATTTTGACATTTTAAAAAAATCCATTTCCAGCTACAAATACAGGCTCTGTAACCTTGAAGTAGTGAGCCCGACATCCTCATGCCATTGCCCCTTCCTTGTCACTGAATTAGATTTAATTCACATTAAGTTTAATGCACTGAAATGAAGTGTAATGAGGTACATGGGCAATTGGGTGATTTTTAATCAGTTCTGCTTGTCAAACAAATATATTGCACTGCAATCTGCTGGGTGTAACAATTACATCCAGAGTGGTGGCTTTACCCTTGAAACCTTTTACTCAAATGCAGATCCAGGATGTCATGTGGTTAGACCACACCAGCCCCAGTCCTGAGCTCAAAGACAGCAAGAAATGCTGACCAATACCACAGGATAATAATTTAGGCAGTTATCCAATACTCTCTGATTAATAGAAGAAAAAGCAACCAAAATGCATCTAGACATACCATAATATTTATTATACAGTCATATCATCCTGCACAGGCTCGGTTTGTGTACAGCAGAGTTTATCAGCTCTGTCTCAACACAGCCCTTGAGTCTCAGCCTAGGATCTGCCTGGCACTTCTGGCTTCTTTGAATCCACAGAACTCTCCAGCACCCTGGACAATCTTCCCAGAAATAATAAAGCGCAGATGCATCTCCAAGCATTCCTGAGAGCTGGATAGCACTGCCTGGTGTGCAGGATTAGTCCTGTAGTCCACCTCCTAGACATATGAGAGCTAGATCAACAAGAGAATGTGTTCAAAAGTGGAGCTTTCTTTGTTTCCATTATTTTTCAAGTCTTTGATGTTGGATGTCTGAAAATTCTTTTATCTTCTATTTGTTTGATATTAAAAAGCTCTGTAAGCAATGCACTTAATATAAACGCTCAAAACCTCTTACAAAAATTACAGAATCAAACCCTTAACCTTGGTAGTGATTTTACATGACTCTGATGCATTAAATTTAAGTTTGTGTTCAAGATTAATGCATTTACACATAAACATATTGTGTAGCAAGGCAGAGGTCATTTATCTTTTTTGTAAGGATCAAATATGTATTTGTAAACCAAAATATAGTTTATGAGCTCTATCTTTTCAGCAAAAGTATGCAGGAATGTGCACCAAAATGATAATAACTCTCACAGCCACCAGTCCCATTCAACCAAGGAGATCAAAGAGTTGTTGAAATAGATCTGACCTTTCAGCATCTTTAAAAATGTTTTCCTTTGATGTTAAAAATTGTAGGCTTAAATGGTTTTGAGACTCTTTCCACACTTATGTAAAGCATCTGCACAAGTATTTTCAGAATTGTGGCCTTTACTTTCCAGAAAAACTGGTGTCTTGCATAAATATTTTATTTTATAAATATATTTTTTATATAAAATGTGTTATATAAACATCATGTTTTCATCCTTGCATTAAAGAACTGAGGCAGAGTTGATGACTGACATTACACTTGAGCAATCTGGGTTGTCTGCACAACCCACTGCAAGGTGAAGGAGCTCAGTTGCTCAGTTGTTGTACATCATGGCTGTACAAAAATACAAACCCCTGTCCGTACTGACCCAGCAGCTGAGCAAGCTCGCTTCAAACCATTGCACTTCTGCAGGGGATCTGCTAAACCTTCCAAATCAGAAAATCTCTAGAATTCTTCAGGAAAGTTAGTCACAAAACAGGCCTTAGGCACTTTTTTAAATTTCTCAACCATAGTGAATGGTGTGACTAAGTCACCTGGGAGCACCTCCCTGGGGTGGACATTAATGCACACTTTCACAGTTCACCACAACTTTAATAAAGAGGTCTCAAAGATTCTTCTCTTGAACTCTCAGCACAATCCTTTTAAGACAACTCTAACCTGTCCTCAGTGAAACATTTAAGGTTTTGGAAAACCCTTACTGAAGAGAGAACTGTTTTCTTCCTACCAATTGGTTTTCTAGTAGTCGTCTGTCTTTTTTATACACTTGCTGGCAACATGATATTAAGACTTGACTGAATATTTAAGACTTGACTGGAAAAGACACATTCTAGGCCAGGACACCCAGAACTAGCAATTCTCAGCAAATCTGAGTGTACAATTCATACTTATGCCAAAACTTACTTTTGAAGGTGTTTTGCTGCTCTGAAATCTCAGTTCCTTAAGTCAGAACATTCCTTCTGGTGAAAGTCCATCTCATCTTGGGAGAGCACTGCACTTTATCTTAGGAGGGAAAATATTTTTCTCCTCCCTTAAGTTTAGGCTCATGATGTGCTTCCATAGCATTGCAATCCATCTCCATTTTTAGCTTGTTCTTCCATTTGCTTTCCACACCACAGGTTTGCCATCCCCTGATATTCTTAGCTGCTAGGATGAATTTATCCTTTCTGAATCTGAGTGACTAGGCATCTACACAGTGCTTGAGACGCTTGGTCATACCAGCTTCAAAATTTCAAAAGTAATTGATAACTTTTCCATCTTCCTCCCCAAGGGAGACCCTTATTGCTGGTGTCTTGGGTCTTATAGTGGCTTCTTATTGTTCTCCCAGTGGCTGATTGCTTAGTTTGAGGGCATTTCCCAATTACATTCCTTTAAGAGTTTTTCAGTCACTTATTCCCACTACAGGAGAATTCCCTTCATTCATTTATCAGCTCAGCACCCCAATGTTATCTAAAAGTCTTACATAGCTTTTGTTTTCCCAATTTAACATATTAGCATAATATAATTGAAATTGCTTGTGAAGTCCAGAAACGTTAATTTCAAGGCATTGTTGATTTCATTGTTCTAATATCTCCATTGTATGACACTACACTCCATGGACACAAAAATACATGCTTAATAAGCTTTGTTATCTCCTCTGAAGCTAATTGCTTCTGTGGGTTTTCCTTCACAATGTGTTCTGGTTTTAAAAAGTTTCTCAAAACATCCCACTTCACCATCATTTTTTTAACCCAGACAATATGGTGCTCTTCCTCCCTCTCTTTACCAAAAACAAAAAATTTACCTCCACAGCAGTCTTTCAGCAAAGCTTATCAGCAGCCCCATACTCGTAACAGACATATATTCTTTTTAAGATCCTCTAGCAGAGGAAGCAGTGAAGCCTAGTTTATGAATTCAGGTCTTGTAGTTGGATTCTCTAGCATATAATTAGGCATGATAACTGATTAAAGCTTTACTCACAATTAGGGCACTCATAATAGCTCTCAATTGTGGATTCCCTCATGTCTCTGGGGGGTTGCATTCATGAATCAGGTTCTCTTTCAGAAAGGGGACTTTACAGGTCTGCTTGGACTATTCCAGGGTCCATTTTGATGAAAATCATGTGAACGTATTATCTTTGCATCTACTAACACTGTGAAATCAGCTGATTTGTTGATAAATTAGGAAGTGTGAAAGAGGGTGGCAGAAAGGGAAACAGGTAGAGACAAGAAGAGAAAGAGAGAAATTAATCACTTAAGCTTGATATCCTTAGGGGATATCTTAAGATGTCTAATTCTGATACATATCTCCTTCTACCATAGAGCAGTATAAATATGTGCCATTTTTACACACTTAGAGAAATGCAGGTTCAGCCATCCACCTTCCATGCAACATGAAAGACAAAGCCAGGCTCTGTGCTGAAACAACTGCTGCTTCACTTTTAACCCAATTTCCAAACTTTTCCTTCTTTTTCAGACTGTCTTGAATTTGTAAGTTTCACATAGAGCTCTTTTCACACAATATTTTTCATGTCTCACAGACAAAAACTCTGTTTCTCAAATGTCCAGATAGAATGTTTTAAACATGAGAATGACAGCTAAGAATTTTTGCTAAAGGACAACCATTTCCCAACTGTTCATTCAAACACAAGCTGCTCACAAATAAGCATTCAGCCAAACAGCCATTAAAAAATGATTCTTCGGCAGCCTACGAAATTGCACATTCGGACATCTGCTTGTGTCTGTTCTCGGAGACAGACAGACCACCCAGCCCAGCTGGAGAGACTCCTAGTTTGATCCTCCTTATGCCCTCACACAAAAGTGCCATGGTGAGCTTTCCATGAGAGCATCTCAGAACTGCCCCACAGGTGGCCAGTGCTTTTCATTCTGCAGACCAATGTCAGCACCACCTTCTCTGGACAACTTCTAAAATCCCTGTCTTAGGTATTTGACAGTGTGAACTCCTCAGGCCATCCCAGGAGCATGCACCTCTTTTGGTCAGTCTCAGACATGGGGGCAGGTAGCAGACCTGTGTAACAGCATCATTTATCTCAAAGGAAGTCTCTTGAGTGAGTAAATTGTAAGTTGACCTGTCTGCACCTGCAGAAGCGCTCAGCAACACGCTGCCAGGGACAAGCCAGCTGCACACCTTGGAGACAGCAGTGAGTGGATAGAGCTGCCTCACTACTGCTGTCAGCACCATGACATTGTTGCTGGAATCACCAGTAGAATTCTTGGTCTCTTTCTGGAAAATATAGTCTGGTTTCTGTTAACTAATTCCAGAGCCAGCATTAGCCTCCTGGAGTCTCAGATAAGTGAAAGATACAGTTCTCTCAGTCCTCGCATAACTGTCAGAAGGCTCATCCTTGCTTGGCTCCATGGACTTCCACAACTTTTGACCCCACAGATTTTCTTTCCCAACCTGCCCTAAAGTGACTGAGGAATGCACAACTCTCTCTTAAATCTGCTTTTGGTGAAACTATGGGCCAAATATTCAAATGCACACACAGACAGTGGGAATCAGATATTCAAGCTCACTTTTTTCATCACATCCCAGGCTTTTGTTACCTGTTGTAGTATATTACATTGCTAGAGGGATCTAGATAACTACATTATTAGAGTGAACCCTGCTCCCACTTATGCTTCAGACCACCTGCTGCCCTCCCAGTACCTCCCTAGCACATTTCAGGAGTCATGTCATGCCAAGAAGCCCTTAATATGTGACTATTCTGTTGTGGGGGATAGATTTGACTGATGTGGACACATGTGGCTACCATAGCTAGTCCCAGAGAATGGTCATGGACATATTTCACTAGTAAAATGCATCTAAATTTCAAGTGTAGATTTAAGCATTTAATACTGGTACCTATTTAAACTTGTGAACAGTCTTTCTCATGAACTAAAACATATCACATCCCACCACCTGCAAAAGGCATTGTCATATTCTCTGGGAATGGTAATCATGTTATGCTAAAAGAGCCATAAACTCAATTTACGAAAAATCTTTTTCTGTTACAGTTCAATGCATGATCAGTTTGGCAGAGTTCTAACAATTTACTCTCCTGTATTTAATGTGATTTTACCCCTCTTTAGTGGCAATTCTTCCTTAATGAAATCAAAATTTTTTACAACTGGTATGACATAAAATGTGAACCTAATCTAGGTCTAAATTTTGTGCTGTTTGATGACCTCCTCCCCTTGATTACTATGAAAGCCCTCCTGCAGAGTTCAACTGTGTAAGAGTGAACTCAATCTTTTTCAGGTATTTGGAGAATTGATAGCTCTTGATTAAATAGTCCATTCATTAAACCACAGCACACAATTTCTATTCAGACAAAAAGGATACCCTCCATATAATCGAAATAGAAGGCAAGATTCTGTACATATTTCCAAATACGAGCTGCACAGAACAGGAACTCATGATCAAGAGAAAATTCAAAGCAAGCAGAAGAAATTTGGCTCTTCTGATAAGCATCTGCTGAAATTCCTTAAATTTCAGGACATATTTTTTACCAAACTGGGACTGAATATACTAGTAGAAATGTAAAAGAAATTCACCATGGCAAATCAGATGCCTGGCATGGAAGAATGTTAATGAATCAAATGAATATTTGCATGTTTGTAAACACAACTAAATAGATGTCCCGAATTCACCTATTTCACACATATTGCATTTCACTTTTCAGAAGGAAATTAGGATATTAATTCATTACTTAGATCAACATGCTTCAAAAATTCCATACCATTCAGATAAAAATCCCCAAAAATTTGATATATATTGTTTTGGTTTGTGTTTTTTGATGTTTTGAGTAAGGAATGTGCAACCTAGCAAATCTAAAATTTAAAAACTAAAAGTCACACAGATAAGATAAAGATATTTACAACCCCACCACTATTTTCTTGTGTTCTAATTTTCAGTACAATACAAGAAAATAACATTCTCCATCCAAACTATTGACTGGCACAGCATTTTTCTCTAAAGTAATAGGTTATGACCTCATCATCAAAACTCCGTAAAACAAATTTGCATAACTACACAGCTTACACATAAATGTGGTTAGATGGTTAGAACCAGATGAATGAACAACATTTCTTACCAAAAAAAAATCAGGTTATGCTGAGCTGAATTTATGCCCAATATCCCAAGCTATTCTGAATTAACCTCATGGCAGCAAGATGATACCATCAGATATCTTGGCTGAGTGTGAATGAAAGGTGTATACTTTGCAATGTCATTTATTCTTTTTGTTTCTGCCTCAGATCCTCTCTTTCTTCCTCCTGCTTCTGGCAGAAGCCTCAATAAACTGACAAGACCCTTCTATTTCATTCTTGGGATGGCAACACTCAATTGTTCACATGCTACTCATAAACTTTGACTGAAGGGATGTGTTCACTTACCCTTTTTCCTGAGTGGATCTTATTGACTGCAACTGGATTATACCTCTGCACAATATTAAACCCTCATACAACTGCAGGCAAGACTGATTATTGCAATAAAGCTTGCTTACTTTTTAATATCTCTTGAATTATCAAGGAAAATACTCTAGCCCTTTTTTGTATTTTTCCATGTTCAGTTCCCAGGTGTAGTTTGTGTCTGAACTCAGTCGTAATACCTACAAACAGAATTCTTTATCAAAATATTGTGGCCCAGCAGCCTTTTTAGGTGAATGTCTGGTTTGTTCACTGAGGAACATCACTAATATAGCACACAATTAACACACACTAGATTATTCTGCAACAACACTAGCTCCATGAGGCTCAACAAAGAGTCTGCTGCAGAAAAGAATCTATTTTAGTTCCAAAATTACATAAAGCTAATTTCACTGGAATTTGTTCTAAAATTATGTCAGCATATCTTTTGATTTTAGTCTAAGTTCTTTTGTGTTGGTTTTCAATTGATACCCACTGACTTACCTACTAAGCATATAATCTGTTACTAGGACTGAATCTGCATATGTATGGGTTCCCAGCTGGACAAAGCTCATAGGCTGGTAGCATAAATTATAATTTAATAGACACATAGCAAGAAAAAATCCCTGCCCATCTGTTTCATCCTTCAACTAAATATTTTGGAAGGAAGTAATTCACCTTGGCAAGATTCCACAGTAAATTATGAATGGAATAAATAAGCTTCCATGTATTTCTGTTTGTACTTGCATTGTTTCTCAAGTTAGGACAATTTATATTTATCTCTTTTAAAACATTTTCACAGTAAATTAATAAAACAGCCACTGTTCTTAAAGGCTGACTGGTTGCAGAGATTATGTTGTAGAACCAAAAGCATTTTTGTCAGGGAGAGAACTTAAGAACTGAACATGGTATCTGGAGGTAAACTGATTTTAACTACAATATATCTGTCCAGTGAGGTGCCAGAACCCACCCAGAAAGGAACTTCTCATAATATAAAGGAGGGATAAAAGTGTTTTCCCTCTGAGTAGTTGCCTTGAATCTTCCTTGCTGCAAAGTAACTTTTACCTCTGATCACTATGTAAAATATCCTCATACTTCCATTTTGGTAGCCACAGCCTGCTGCCATCTTCCCATCTGCTCTGTTTTCTAGATCAAATAAACCCAACTGCTTCCCAAGTGCTTTTTCTTTAATTTCAGTGGTCTTTCTCTAGGTTTTTATAGTTTCCTCTTTAAATTTGTTGCTCAAGTTCCAATTTCTCAGCAGTCTTTAACAGAGGAAGTAATTTGTTCTTTTATACACCACTTTTGCTAATACAACACAGAATGAGAGTTACTTTTCTTTCATTATAATATCCCAGCAGGGAATCATGTTTCATTTGTGATCTGCTACAACTCTCACAGCCTTCACTGCAGTATCTCTGACAGGTCAGTTATTACTCATCTTGTACTTACACCTTTGATTTTGCCTTTCTGATTGCTGAACCTGTATTTAGTGAATTTTGCCTTTTCAATTTTAGATTGTTTCTTCCATTTACAAAGAACCATTGTATTCTGATCTTTCCAATGTTTCTTTGAAGTTATTTGGCTGAAAATAAGGTGAGCTGGACTGGATTGCTGTATATCACATACATTGATCAAAGGATTTATCCAGTGAGGTGACCAATATTGTGTGGTGGGAGGAGCAAAACAGAATTGTCACCTGCCCTCAGTTTGCTCCAGGAAAGCTCATGAGCCCAAACTCAAAGCCCAGGAATTTTTCAAAAGTGTACTGGTAGCAGAAATATGGATAAGGCGGAATGGCTGCAGCTATGTAAGGTACATAGAATTTTCTCTCCTAATGTCCCACCAAGTGGTGAGGGAACACTTCTACCCTCCACATCCTTCCCCACATGTGTGGGGCTGTGATGCATGGCTGTAGCTGGAGAAAAGACTCCTCTTCCTGCAGCACCACAGCTCAGCACCAGCTCCCTGCTTCTTGCATGGCAAAAAAAGGTGTCACTTTGGGCTAGAAACACAACAATTTCAGTGTCATAAAAGCAAAGCAGGAGATGAGAAAGAATTTCACTGCTGCTCTAGAAGAAGTATCAGCAGAAGGAAGCAACACTGGGAAATTGGGTTTTATTACATAAAAGATGGGAGTGAAAATGGTTGAAAGCCTGAGAGGTTCAAAAAGAAGCAACTGTCAGAGAAGTGTAAAGCAAATAAGACATTTCTTAGAAATTACAATTCACAGTCCACAAAATTTGCTATGGTCAACTTAGCTAGAAGAAAAAAAATAAGAAGTAAATGAAAAAAATACTTCAAGAGAGGGGGAAAAAAAGATAAATACTTTTACTGGTTTGTATTGTGCTGTCCAGACTCTTGCATTTTTATTAATCTATTTCCATTTATTTTCAAGGAAAAAATAATAAAAGGACAGCCCAGTGTCTGTTCTGGTATTCCAAGCATTTGTTCTGCACACAAGATTTCTAGGGGTATTGAGACATCAACTATTTCTGAAATCAAAGATCTCAAAAATAAAAATCTAGTTCATAAGCAATGTGAAACAGCTGGGTAGATCTAAGCAGCCCTGAAGAGATCACTTTTTCTAAAACCATTAATACTTTTTAATGTATTTCACAGCAAGTTAACCATTCTAGCACTATAGCCTCAGTTATATCATCTGATGTGAATTTGACTGCCTCCCATCTCAATATCCAGGAAAAGAATGGCTGGATATACGTTTACACAAACTGATTTGGAAGAAAGAAAAAATAAAAAGCAGGAAATAATTTGGTTATGTACAGGGACCAGTAGGCTCACAGCTGGAATGAGCCCAAAGGAACAAACTAGATTTATGGTAAAGCTGTTTTATATCACCTAAGTTCAGCTGTCTTAAGGCTGGGTGTATAGTTTAAAGTCTTGACACCTGGGCTTTCTCCTTTCAAAAATCTCCATGGAATAATAAGATATGTATTTTAGATATTTAAGATCAATATATACTTGAAGATGCCTGTCTCTCTCCACTAACTGTAGATGAAGTTTAGGTAAATGGCTGAAAGTATAAAATATAAATATATAAATAGTTTATTAATATAAATATCTAAATCTTGAGGAGATAAATTGGATTAAGCATATACTACCTTAGAAGTCCAGCATGAAATAACATCATTTTGATTTGCACAGACTTTTCAGTCTTGAATGATCAAAGAACTGTTTTAGTGTGCAGAGAGCATTAATGATTGTAAAGGGAGGGGAAAAGATTACGGTGTGTGTAAAACACAGAGTAAATTGTAGAGGAAGATTTTATGAGGGAATGCTAATTTTCTGGAGCAAGGGTTAGAATCCAGATGAAAACAGCTTTCTGCTTGTTAGTTTTGAAGGATAAACATGAAATGGCTAGTTATACCTGAGGGCTATTTGGAAACTAGGAGAAACCACAATTACAGTTGTAAAGTTTAAGACTAGGCTGAAAGAAGTTATTACAAAATGAAACATTTTTGTGTTTCCCCTTGACACTAAATCACATACTCTAAATAAAATGGGGTTGGAGTTTTGCTTTGGATCTCAGACAAACGCAGCAAGGAATTTGAAAGACAATGTGTATTATTACTAGAGATACTAGAAAAGCTGCAGGAAGGCATTGTGATAACCAAAGTACTCTACTTCTAGTGCCTGAAATCATTCAAGTATCTCTTCCAGGACCTGCACTGAGTTTTAGAGAACTGATTTCTGCCATTGCTATATAATCAGTGATAAAAGGTCACCCAACATTATTATCCAGGTTTTGTGTTTAAATTTTTACCAAAAAACATTGAGTTTTCAGAACTTACATCCAAATAAATTAATGGTGATGAAAAGGAAACCTAGCTGACATGCTGTACCATTTTTGTAAGGCAAAGTCAAATCTTTCCAAGTTTATTCTTCCTATCTGATTTTTTTTTTTTTTTTGCATTGGCTTGATCTCTAAAACATCTTTGAGATACAAAGCTGAATGGGTGCAAATCTGTCCATAATTTGTACATTTCCTCCAGACTTATAAAACTGCAAACAGCTGCAAGCTATACAGAACAATCCCATTTTGAAGAGCTATTTAAAAAGTTTGAGTGGCAATATCCTTCATATGGCATATGAGGCAATAAACACAGAGCAGTTTATTTTTGTGTACTTCACTCTTAAATCATAAAGCTCTTTTCTTGCAGAGATGGTTTCTATTTCATTCTCTGTGCTCAGAAGTCTGTGCAAAGCAAAGCTGCCTGATGGACACTTGACTTTTATTTTTTCTTCTTGTTCTTCTTTAACTTAAAATAAAGGTAATCAGTAGGGGAAGACTGTATGTGGGGAAAGATAATTCCAACTACATAAAAATAAATAATACTATAATCCCCATTTAATTCTTTTGGTTGAAAGGAAGTGGTTATAGCTGCTTCTAACTTGAATGATTTTTGTTTTAGCAGCATTTAAAACTTATCATTGTTTTAAGAGTGCATTTATGAATAAAACACTGGAGTTCTAAAAACAGTCTGGCTTTGCTGTGCTGTGAATTGAGAAGAAAAAAATAACAATTAATCTGTATGATAGAATTTTACCTGATATTTTATGACAGAAATCTTACAGCTGATTTAATAACTGAATTGTCTTAACTGCAGAGGTAGCCTTGAGAACAACATCAATAGTTTTGAATGGGCCTTATTTAATTCCTATCTTTCAGTTTAATGTAGAAGGACTTTTCATAGCCCCACTTCAAAATTCTATACTGTTAGCAGGAGTATTTACAAATTAATTGCTAGGAGGGCAAGAGATAGTAGATACAAATTAGATATTACAAAATACCCATAAATTAGATATTACAAAAAACAGCACCAGTGCTCTTTCAAAATAATTACTAACTCTAGAAACCAGCAACATTAAGGCTAATATGGAGTTTCTTTTCCCTTGATGGGAGACATTATGCTCTATTTTTTCAGTCTTGGAGTAGCCGGAGTGCCTTCACTTTGATTGACTTTGAGATGAGATGCAGACATCCAACACATCACAAGATTAAATCCTTGCTAGCATGTGGAAGTAAATCTCTCCCTCAGTCTGCTACACGTGTGCCTGTGGGTTTAGGGAAAGGTGCAGGTTGCAGTTAGCTCCACTGAATGCTCAGGATTTCTGAACTCTACAGAAAAGACATGGAATCACTATGAGATACAAAATCCAACTCCAAAGGGGCCCCTTGTGTTGTCTTAGAGAGATCATTAGGTTTGCACCAACACCCCTACAGCTCATGGCAAGGTCCTAACAGCAAAAAGGAAAGGCTAATTCAAAGAGCAAACTCAACAAGGCCTCATTTCATGCTGTTTTCTGGTACAGTCTGAACTACTGTCACTACCAGTTGTTGCTTTTCATTTCACTTTCAGTACCCACACATAAGCAACATAAGTAACTTCCTGCTTTTAAAAACAGAGCCTGTAAGTAATCCTATCCACCCTCAAGTGCCTGATATTATTGGATAACAGTGCATATATGACAAGAAGTGAAAGCATGGTCTAAACAACATCCCAAGACACAGCTCCCCAGCTTATATATACTAGAGTGCTAGAAACATGGTGGGTAATTCTAAATAGATCTCCTGTCTACCCAGAGTTTCACTTAAGAGATTAATCCTTGTGTGTTTGAGTCTCTGATGAAAGTTTCACAAAACATTCAGGTTTTCTTTCCAAGTCCTCCTTTTAAGAACTGGCATGAAATTCCAGGGAGAAACAGAGTGAAATAGCTCCCAGTTCTCAAACACCAGCACGGCTAATTGGAAAGCTGTGTATCAGAAAATCCAGCAGAAATTCATTTCTGTCTAATGCAGCAGTTTTCTTTTCAGGTGAAGTCACCATGGAGACAAACACACCTCCCAAAGCTGCACTGAGGCATCTCCTCTTCTGCAGCCACTGCGGGCTGTACAACCAGCAGCAGGAAAAGCACTGGACAGACCCTGCTCTGAATTAGAGCCAGCATGAGATTGGACCTCCAAGCTTCAGGGTTTGGGGTCCAAATGTGCTGTAAGTCCTTGTGCCCGGACACAATGGGCACTGAGATGAGGCAGGATCTGAGCCCTAAAGTGTATATTCTCACATAACCTTTTTGCCAGCCAAAAAACATTTGCAGATTCCTCTTGCCCACTCCTTCCATCAAGTAATGTTTTCATACCCTAGCAAAAAGCTCAATCCTTTGTCCTCAAAAATGCCATAGTGTTCTTTTCTGAAGTGCTGTGGGTTTTGTCCTATGTGGCAGGGATTTCTGTCTGATTTTCATGCACTTTACACTGTGAGAGAAGATTCTCCTTCTCAGAAGGAGAACTTCAAAACTAAACAGTCAGGAGAAGGAAAATGAGGAGGATCTGCTAGGCAGCAAAAGAATTATTGCCACCGTTTTTTTACGACTTTATTGACCATCAGTGTCAAATAGTTAAGCAGGGAACCTGTGGCTCATTTTCTTTTTCATTCTTTGTGATGCTTTAATACAGGAACATCCCTGTGGAGCTTCCTCAGCTGGACCTCAGCTTCTCCAAGCTCAAAGGTAAGGTCTCTTCAAGAATTAAATGTCCTGTTACACAGAGGTATTGTAGGATGTCCTAATCTCCATACCTTCCATTTATGTAGATGCAAATGTGGCATTTCCTCCAAGACATGGTCCCATGTGCAGGAATACAAATGAATAGGAAAAGTTTCATTTAATTACATAAGAAAAAACAATAGTCAAAAGCAGCTGTCTACAGTTTCCACTGTGGTGGTGGTTTTGCAAACAGTTTACAATCAGTGTTGAATATGCAAACAGTTAGTTCATTTAATCTGGGACTATTTAATGTTTCAAAGTTAAGCAGATGCCTAATTGCAACGTTCACAGAGCAGTAACAATGCCTGAAGTTAATGGTCCCTGACAGTTTTTATTACAATACTTATTTTAGATAAGTTTTTCTTTCCCACACATGATTTATAGCTGGTGGTTTCTTATAAACTCAGCAATTTATGGATTATAAAGTCAAATTATTCTATCCCATTTCTTTAAGTAATGAGTGGGTGAGGTCACGCAAGTGTTAGGTACGTACAGCAAGGAATTTAATTGGACTTATTATAAGTTCTTTGTTTCCCTGGCTATCTAGCTCACAGTGCAAGTATGTTTGTGGCAACCTTCTCAGCCTTGATCCTTCATTGTCTAAACTGGAGAATGTGGGAAAATGCACCATGGGTCTTTACCTCAGTAGTACAAACCTTTTTTAATAGAAACCAGGGTCAGGCAGATGTATACATGTGGTTCATGCCTGTCTCCTTTGCCAACAGGGAGTGGGGTTGTGGCTTGGATGTGCACAGCTCTGAGGAGCTGAGAACCTCTCCCAGATCTCACAATATTCATATAATGAAGTGTGAACTATTTTGGTGAGAGAAGAGGAGATTCTCTGGCACAGCCTGCCTCTTATTCCCCAACCACATTTCATGCTATTTTGGTTTTTAAAATGTTCTGTGAAACCTCAATGTATTGCATAATTGTGTTAATGATAATGCAAAAATTAAAGCATACCAATTCTGAATTCAGAATCAAAGCAGCCTAATACTTAATGGCTTATAAGCTTTGACATTTCATAGGTCTTCTGGGACACTTATGAAATATCCATCTTTTTTTGTGAAACTCAGCTGAATATTTTACTGCTATTCTGTATTAACATTTGGTACTATTTGAAGGTTTCCTCAAAGGATTTTAAAGGATTTCTGGTAGGCTGCACATATAATAATACTTCCTCCCCCATCCTTGTGTTTTATAGCTGTAGTATAGACAGGCTGCTTACAAGTTTACACTAAAGGACATAGTCGTCATAAAAAGTAATGAGCCAAAATTCAGAATTCCTCCCTGCACAGAATCAAGCTCCTGTAGCCTAGTAATTACTCCAGTGCAAGACATTAAGTCAAAGTTTCTGAGAGCTCCTTCTTGTAGCAGCTGCTAAATGATTAATATCACATCGGTAGATTTCGCAGGAGAATCTGTTAAATAAAGGAAAGTTCAGTGTATATGCAAAGTTTCAATTCTGCACAATTTGGTTTCGAGTCAACATACAATATTGCATATTTCATGGTTCCAAGAGGAGTGCAGCATTCATTAAGAAAATACAGATGGTTTTCAGATAGCTAACAAGATTTCACAGCCATTTCTTTTCTCCCTGCCGTAAAACCTGGAGAGAAAATAACAGTAATGATGAACTCACTATGGCTGAAACCTCAAGGCTCATTTCTGCCAAAATATCAAAATCCTGAATTGATATTAGCAGTCAAGTTCCACCAAGTTTAACAGAGCTAAGCTATTTACAGGACTTTGAAATGTGTCCTTCTTTCCTCCAGCAGTATTTTTCTCACTTTGAGAAAATCCAGCATTTTTGAGGGTGAGACCATCAATTTATTGTGAGCCCTGAATAGCCAGCAGCATGCAGTTGTACTGCCCCAGGAGCACAGCCGTCTGAATCTTCAGACTCAGGGAATGAGAATTCAATCCTTGGGAGATGCCAAATCTGCAGCACAGTCACACAGACTCTGCTTTGCCCTGCCATGCACTGCCCTGCACTAATGTGGAGGAAGGAGTGAAGAGATGAGGGTCAAACCCTCTCTGCTGCACTTCTCTGCACAGCAGGACCTAGTGGTGCCTGAAATCTGCATTCAGCAGGCTAATATCCTGTAGAATTTGGGGAAAGCAACAGATAACAAGCATGCTTTGCTGGTCTGAATCCACTCAGGAATAACTGATTTCTCTCACAGTTTTCTTGGCTAAAAAAACAAGGATTTCAGGATTTCTTCCCACATGATTTCTGCCTGCAGAAAGAATATTTTATAAATGATGCAAGAATGAACACTGAAAAACAAACAATGGACTATCAGAATTTAGATCAGGAAGTTAGTTTTACCTCGACCTTACACTCTTAAAAATATTATGACCTCTGCCACCAGTGTCTATGTTTGACTTCCCCTCTGTTATTCTAATGCATTCACCATTTTCCTCCTGGAGCATCTAAGAATAAGAAAAAATGTATACATTGAATATGCACACAAAGACAGATATATATTGTTACTGCCCCAAAGACCTTCCACACTAAAAAATATTTGGGATATGTAAAAACTTGCAAATATTTGAAAAACTATGCTAGTTAAACCAAAGACTCTTCACCACTGTGGTGAGCTGGTTTTGACTGGACTGGAGTTAATTTTCCTCATAGTAGCTTGTATGGGCCTATATTTTGAATTTGTGCTGGAAACAGTGTTGATAATACAGGAATGTTTTCATTACTATTGAGCAGTGCTTGCACAGAGTCAAGGCATTTTCTGCTTTTCACCCCATCCCACCCCACCAGTGAGGAGGCTGGGGGTGCACAAGAAGTTGGGAATGGACACAGCTGAGACAGCTGACCCCAATTGACCACAGCCATATCCATATTCATATGGTGTCATGATCAGCTTATAAATCTGGGGGGAAAAGGAAGGGGTAGGGGACATTTGGAATGATGGTGTTTGTCACTGTTGTGCTTGATGGAGCCCTGCTTCCCTGGGGATGGCTGAACACCTGCCTGACAATAAAAAATGCTGAATTAACTCCTTGTTTTGCTTTGCTTTTGTACATGGCTTTTGATTTACCTGTTAAACTGTTTTTATCTCAGCTCATGAGTTTTCTCACTTTTACCCTTCCAATCCTGTCCCCCATTTCACCAGGGGGGAGTGAGGGAGCAGCTGCACGGGGCTGAGTTGGCAGCTGAGGCCAGACCATGAACAGCACCCTCAGGTGCACCCATGCTCTATTCACTTTCTAGGATGCAGCACTGGGCCTACATACAAGCACTCCACAATGAAGTGAAAATACTGGCTTAAGGCTACTGTTGCTCAAACACTGTTCAGTCTCACCCTAGCCCTCAAAACTGGGAAGTTAGCCATTATTTAAGTTTTCAGTGAAGAGCTTGTAATCTGCTTATTTTCAGGATCTACCAAATCTTTTGCAGCCAGCCCTGAGCTTGTTCTGGTTGTTCTTGGAGCTGGCAGAATGCATGCAAGGTCTCATTCAGAATTCCCATAGCTTCCTTAGGCAGCACTTTGCTCTGAGCAAGGCTTACTGTACTACTCCAGGCACGGTGCTTTCAGTTTAAAGTTGGTGAGTACATTGTTGACTAAGAGTGCAGGTGAAACAAGCTTCTGTAAAAGTACAAAAACATCTCTGCAAAAGTATATGTTCATAAATATTTATGATCTGACACTATTAGCCAGGATTTCAGGCTGCAGGCTCTTACTGATATTTTAAAATCCTACTTGGAGCTCAAGCTTAGGGCTATAGCTGTTGTACAGAATCTCACACATGCAAATGCAGAACTTGCACTGCAGACAAGTTTTTCCACAAAAACAAAATCAAAATCACTGTCTACTTGGTATTATTCCATCTGAGTACAATGGCTGTCTCTACAGTACCAGGCTGATGTCCACATCTGAATTTATCATATTGCTTACCTAGGGGAACATTCTTGCAGTGGTTTTGAAGGAGGTATCTCAAGAGGCAGAATGAGTTTTGAAATATGGCGCAGATTTATTTAGTGTCTGTGTGGACCATGAGGCTCTGGACCCCATTGACTTAGGCCAGTGTACGGGGTAGAGAGATTGTCCCATGATCTTGCCAGCTATGTCAGCTTCTGTGTTCTACTGTAGGTTAACACGTAAACCCTTTATTCTTATCAGGTATTCCTATTTTCTTATGATATCTCCAGAATGAAAGAGTGAAGGGCCACTGCAGACTCTTTTACAACTGGCTATACATTAATTATAGTTCTAGTGAAATCTCCATAGAAATTTCTCTATAGAGATGAAACCTGTCTTGCAAGACTTCTGCTGCAGTATTAATGGAATATTTCATATATAATATTAATTATATATATAATACTAATGGCATATTTTATATGCATCATATATATAGAAGATACTTCTGATATGCTTCAAGATTTTAGTGGAATTCTATCACATAACTTTATCTTTAAAGCCTTCTACTCGAAAGCAACTGTATTGTACTGGCAGGAAAAAATATTATTACCATAATGTTTAAATCTAAATATTCAGTGAATTCTTCATTGGTTACAGTAAATCACATTTCCTGTCTCTCTAACATACACATGCAAGGTTACTGTGGTTAAAACTTCCTTGATGAAACATCCAAGATTATTATATGTCTGAGAGTATAAGTGTTGCATTTGGACTTTTTTTTAAATTTTTGTCTTTTTGCAGTTTCTTTTTGAATTATCAGTTTGCACAGCTTGAATGTGAAGATAGCTATACAAGTGGCAACCTCAAGTCTTCTTAGAACTCCTAAAAATCTTTGAAGCTTTTGATCCTCTGTCTGTGTATTTTAACTCAGTGTGACCTGAGTGATTGACTTTTAGTCTGATTACTTATGTGGGATTCAAACATTAATGTTGCTAAAACCTTTAGACCTCATCATGCTACCATGCAGTCTCCTTACACACTTTTTTTCTGATCTAGATATAATGAAAACCCTTTCAAAGTATAAAAATCCCATCATTTGGTACCATGTCAAGCAGTCATGTTGTTAAAACTTTCCTTATCGAGCCATGTCAGGAATTGTGCTTTTGTGAAAAGGAAATTGAGACCCAGAATGAAGCCAGAACTGCCAACAGAGATCTGGTGTTTTAAAGAGAACTTGTCATGAATTCTAACTATGCTGAATGAAATCACCCTCAGCTTTTCTCTCTTATGAAGCAGTCCACTTATCCAAAAAAATACTTAACTGTGTCCAACAGGTATGCCAGGCTTTTTTATCCATTTGTCTTTCCACTCTAAATACACAAGTCATCTTGTTATTGCAGTAAACACTCTTCTCAAATAGACTCAAATTCTTTTAAAAAAGGAAAGGAGTTTGATCTTAATAAATCCCAACAAAGGAGAATAACCCCAACTCAACTTTTGGAAATTACCCAATGAATAAAGGCATAGCAGTGGCCTGGAATAAAGCAAGTAAAGTCACAGATTTTTCAAGAGCAACTTTGTGATTTTTTACCGATATGAAAAAAAACCCCTAAAAAGAACAACAAGTAAAAACACCCACAAGCAAAAAACTAAACCCCAAACCAAAAACAAAACAGTAATAGAAGTTGTATTATATAAAACTTTTTAATTTAGCTCTTACACATCTGGCTAGCTCAATGAGTTCATCTAGTATTAGATTTACTAATATTTACTATTCAACAAATTGTGCAAACAGAAATCATTATCAGAAAACCTGAAATAATTACGATACAGAACAATTGCAAAAATATATTCCTTGGTTTTGTTTTCCAAATTTATAATAAAAGAACTCTATTGAAGTGCAAGACACATTGACTGTGTTCTGGAAAGGCAGTGAGGTTAAAGAACCTGTATATGTGTGTCAATAAATAATAAAGAAAACTATTAACCTCTTTTGTATGGGTCATTTTTTTCTGCAGTGATAACATCTGTGCATTTTCATTATGGTAGTTATGCTATTGCCACTGGAGTTAAAATCCTATATGCCTACTATTGTTAACTATTTTTAATAACCATTAAATAAATATACATGAAGTAAAAATTACCAGTTTGTACAACATAGCACTAAGCATCCAGATTAAATAACTAACATTGTGAGTATGAAAAATTAAGCTTCCAACAAAGGGCAAATAATTTATATATCTAATTAATTCTCCCTCAGCTTTACATGTGCATGAATACCACATAAGACAAGTGCTGTCCTACCTTCACAGGTGTTTTCTATACCCACACGCTTTGTCCAATGTAAATAGACTGTAGCTTGAAATAATTATGGACAAGAGGCTGTAATAGCAGTCTGTTCATCACTGTGTTATTTTTGTCAAGAGCAAAGAAATTGAAACTGAGCAGTCCTGAAATTGCTCGGAATGACTCATGACAGTGTGAAAGTAAATTATATTCTCCTCATCTATTGAAATGGGGGTAGTGATATTTACAGTGTCTGGTTTTGTTTATGAAGTGATTTGGAGATGAAAGGTTCAGTTTCACACTGACTCCTTCCACTGTGCCAAAAAAAGTCCTTCATTTCCTTTCTGTGGAGCCATATGTCCCACAAGGACAAAGACTGGAGTGTCAAAGTGCTCTGCAGATACAGTCCTTACCATGATTATTAGGTTATCTATCTGAAGCTGCTGTGACAAATTAGAGCACAATCTTCAGTAACAATATCATCATGAATGTCACTGTATATATAAGTATTTCCCTAGTATTAATATTACCTTCCTGTGTGATGCAATTTTGTTGCTGTGTTTTTGTTTAAAGTTTTAAGAAGCATCAGAACAGGATTTCATAAAATCAGTGTCAGGAACATATCATGAATGTATATGAATTCTGATGTCTTTCAGCTCCAGAAACAGAAGTCTTCAAAACAATTTTAAGTGAAAGTGAAAGTTGTCTCTTATCCTTTCTGTGGAAAAAACGCCAGAAGGCTATATAGCATTTTCAACCACATATCCTTAATTGCAACACATTACACAGTGGAAGTACTGGCAGCTGTACCACCTTCTCAGAAATTATGTAGTCTGTGTCTTTGTCTCAGCAGATGGTATTTTTATGACCCACAGTTCCTATCCTATGCTCAGAAAATCTAGAGGAGAAAATAGAAACCAAGCAAAACTGAGAATATAATTCTCATTTTGCATTTCAAAAGAGAGTAACCAAAGTTTTTCAATCTTAATATTAAGACTTATGGGACTAAACATTCTGATTTCAGAGGTACACAGTAATGTGTTAAAACCAGTGTCATGTGGAAATCCTGACAATTTATATAGGTGCCCTATCAAGTATTAGTGACTTGGGCAGAAGAACTTCAAGGAAACAAGTGTTATTTGCAAAGAAAGCCTCTATAAGGTCCTGGAAAAACCCACTACTTCCTGCTGTTCACTTTTATAAGGCTGAGTTCCAGCAAGGGTTTTCAGCATCCCACATCAATTCCATATAGTATGGTCATTTTGGCATATAAATAACAGATCATATCAGTTTGTTTCACCTTCACAAGTATGGATTTGATCAATCAAGAATACCAAAATATACACCTCTCTTCATTTTTATCTTATCTCAACCTACATGCTTAATCAAATTTCATTTTGTGCTCATTTTGCCCGGAGTAGAGTCAATTTCCTTCATAGCAGGTAGCAGAGGGTACCATAGGGTGTCACGCTCAGAATATAAAGCTGAAAAAGGAAAAAGGAAGAAGGGTGTGACCTCCAGAGTGATGGCATTTGTCTTCCCAAGTAACTGTTACAAGTGATGGAGTCTTGCTTTCCTGGGGATGGCTGAACAGCTGCCTGCCCCTGCAAAGTGACGAATGAATTCCCTGTTTTGATTCCCTTGAATGTGCAGTTTTTGCTTTAGCTGTTAAGCTGTCTTTATCTCATCCCCCAAGTCCTCTTGCCTTTACTCTTCTGACTTTGCCCCATCCCACTGGCAAAGAAGTGAGAGAGCAGCTGTGTGGGACTTGGCTCTTGGCTCCATTAAACCATGACATATTTTGAATTGATACTTTGAAAATGGGATAAGTGATTCAAAATTCTTTGGTTTTTTATATATTCAAAGACACACAACTGAGCTTGGCTGCAATAAACAGCAAAAAGACTTAAAGGTAGCTCCACATCTTTTGTTCATTATCAGTATGTGAATATTCTGGTTCATACTGTACACCATTTAATAAATGCCCTTGCCTAGATGTACAAATACAGATGCACCGTCATACACTCATTTCTGGTTTTGTAATGATGCAAATCTACCACAACTCCTCATTGGCAATCTTTTTGGATTTCTATCGGTACAACTAGAGGACAAATATGACCCCCCTAACTGAATATTTTATACAGTCCTCTAAAACTTCACTCAAAAAAAACCCCAAAAACCTGTGGACAGCTTCTACCCCTTTATCAGCTTGTGAGAAATAGAACAAAGCAAACAAATAATTTCCCAGCTGTTAGAACACCTAAAGAAACTGTCATTCTGATAAATCCCAAAGTACTTTTTGAGTAAACAAGTGTTTATATTTAAAAACCACAATGTCATTCTAAAGAATTCTTTCTATCCCGCTCATTGCTCATGGTTAGAGCTAATTGGAAGCAGTTTTCTCAGTCTATTGATGATTAATGAGCAGCATTTTGGTTTTTTAAATACAGTATTCTTTCGTCCAATGTAGAAAGGCAGAAGAAATTAGTGGCTTCTTAACTTAGAATTTCAGAGCAGAAAATAATTTACATGGTGAAAAGACAAAGGAGGACACACAACAAGCCTTATTTAGACAAATCCCCCACTGAGAGCTAGGAGAGTTTGGGATCACAAGTAGTAAGCAAAATCAATTAATTTTGGTCTAACTCGACTAAAGTTATTGATTTTATTTAAGGATTTGATCTTCCATGCTCTTTAGTTGCCAGCATGAAAAATTATTCTCATTTGACAGGAAAGCATTGAATGCAGAGATTGCAAGACTCTGAGTTAAAAAAGTAGAGGGTAAAAGACACTCTGTATTTATATACTCAGAATTTCTTGGTGGTGTGTGGGATGTCTTTCATTCTTCCTTTTTTTAAAAATATGAAACCATGGATATCTATACAAAGTTTAGCTTTCTTGCCCAGCACTGTACCTCCTCTCATGCTGTCAGCACAAAAATTATGAACCGTCCATGTGTTCGAATAGATGTCTTCAAAACCTCCTTAAAGAATGATGAATAATACCATTCACATTTCTATAATCTACAACCAAACTAGAAAAAAATGGTCAAAAGATATGTCCAAAAAAAAGAGACAATAAAGAAAAATATAAGTTAAAAAGGCAAAATGTTAAGTGAACTATATCCTCATGGAGCTTCAGGGATAATACTGCTTCTAGCTGGCTCTGGAAAAAGACAGTCCACTCTAGCCTTTGATTTTGAAATTACTGAAAGTAGCAGATTTCAGATCAAGACCTGGAATTTCAGCTCCCAAAGATCAATAGAGATTGGGAGTAGTCAACCATATCAAACAGATCCTGGTGTGGATTTTCTGTACATCTTACACTTGCCCTCCAGTAGCTCTGGATAATGTAGATTTTGAAAAGAGGTCAGGAACAAGCTTGCCTTGAAGGAATAATCAATCAGAGATGAATCTTTGCATTTTTGCTTCAGGATTCTGGAAAGGCACCCTCCTCATTCTCTGCTGCCTTGCATTGTGTGAAGTCATCAAAATTTCACCTGTACAGAGCAATATACAAATGTTCATAAATGACAAACACTGATGGAACCTATCACTTGAACTAGGTATGAAAACAGTGAGTGGGATAAAGTCTTCTAAAGTTTCAAAGATAATGTTGTTGTAAACTTTTCCACTTGAATTCATTAGTTTTTACTTGATCCAAGTCAATTATTTGCTCTGTGCTGCCACTGTACTAACTTCCAACGGTTTTTTTTTTGAGGGCAGGCAAAGTCCTTGTGTCTTATCATCTGAAGTGTAGATAAAAGATTATTTATTATCAACTTGAAAATATGAATGATAGGTTATTGCATAAGAAATCATCATAAGGCAGATATTCTTATAATAAACACATTCCCACAGCAACTAGATTACAGTGACACCAGAAAACAACAGATCCTAGTTTTCCCTCTCAATCCCAAAAGCAACCTCTGCTTTCCAAAGCTAGGGCAGGGTAACAAGCCACTGCCCAGGACCTCACATACAAAGCAACTGCACTGTTCCAATGTGAAGCAAAAATATCTCTCACTTCATGCAAACAGAGCAGACCCCAGACCCCAAGCAGACAGATGTCCCGGGCAGCACACTGCTGAGAGTGAGCTGGATATGGCTCACTTCTCACCACAGCTACTCCAGAGCCCTGAAAAAAAATCAGCTTTCCTTGCTGCTGCCATCCAGAAGAGGCTGAGAGGTGAAGGCCACTGCTTATGGTGCTCCAACCTCCATAAAATCTTCAAACCCTGTGCTCTGCCATTGCCTCTTGTCTCAATTGCAACATCATGATGGTTTCCCCAGGACTTTTTCCTTGACTCCTCATCCACCTCTATCCCATTTCTTCTGGTTCTCATGCTGCTCTGGCCAGAGTAACCCGGGGTCAGTCAAAACCTGAGTTGTCTTTTTAGAGCAGCATATTACATTTTGCCAATAATGCTGAAAATCACTGCACTACCTCTAAAAAACCATAAGGTCAGAGCCATGACTTACTTCTGTGCAACACAGCACTGAATCCTGCCCTGACCTTAAAGTATGTTCTAAACCTCCTGTCTTCAAGCAGATTAGCTGGGTTTGAGCATACACTTAATTGCTGTCTTGAGCTAGGCTAGATTAAACCTCTAGGTCTGTCAAAACAGAAATATTTTAAAGACCACATGAAAAAATAATCCAAAAGAAGGACACTGTGAAACTCCATCAGCCAGAATTAATTTTTTTCCTTCTGCGTGTGGAAAGTGAACTGGGTCATTCAGCATTCAGTGACTTTTTTTCTTACATGCTTTACCACACACAGTGATTACTTCTCTAGATTTAGATCACAGTCACAGGAGGTTTAGTAATTTAATATTTTAAAATGAAGTGGCACTTCAAATTAAAGGGGCACAAATACTGTTTGAACATGGCAAATGCTGATCGTATAATTACACGGCAATTAATTTTCATATGGTATCTGTGTGATTATGAGATAAATATATGGTTTTTCTGTCTTCCAAACAGCACAGCAGTTTACCAGTTAATTACTTTTATATCTGCTTAGTGTAATTACACTGTAATCCATGAAAGCCTGTACATATTCTGTCATTACTTCTTGTTTACTAATAGCAGCACACAACTGTCTTAGGTCAGATCTCATCCCTTCCTCAGTATCCTGACACCTTGCATAGGTGTAGTTCTACAGGAAAGGAATGCAGGAATTCAGGACGATTTCTTGGATGCTTCACATCTTATATACAATGTGCAATGTGCTCTGGTTCTGCTAGGATTTCTTGCTCTGCAATGTAATGACATTTCCAAGATCATTGCTAGAATGTGAATTTTGTATTTTGGATGTAGGACAAAGAGAGGGGCTGAATAGCTTTGCATCCATTCAACTACATTTTTTCCCTGAATTGCTTTATTTAAATACAACAATACTTAACGTTTTCTGTGCTCCTTCCAAACTTCACATATCACCAGTTCATGAAAGTATCTCAGTGTCTCAGACAAAGAAGTAGTCTGTTGAAGAAAAATACTCTAAATCTCATCAAGCAACTTCTCCATGTCCCAGGGAAAGATCCTCCCACCTGCAGCTGGAAAAGAAGTGAGGGAAGAGCAAGAATGTGCAGTTGTTCTCTGTTGGTGTTCAAATTTAGCAGGCTGCTGTTGCAGTATGAGAGATTACAATGATGAGCATTATCCCACATGTGATGTGAATGGAGAAAAGACATAATAAAACTATAGTAGCTCTATATAACTTGTGCCTTGTGGTTTGAATATCTGCTGTGGGCTCAGTCTGTGTGTATTGTTCTTATTGTGCAAATGCAACTTTTTATCAGGGGGTGAGAAAATGCTGCAAGGCATTTGTATTTACATTTGCATTTACATTTATTTACTGCATTCCCTAATTCACATTCATGCTTAGATATGTAACTTAAGCTCCCCGCAGTGATTGACATCTTATCTAGGGCATTGTGCATTACCATGTTTTGGTAATGTTGCTTAACCATCATATGGAAAAAAAACGGGCTGAAAGACAGCATAAGCAACAATGGGAATATTTAATCTATTATTACATCAAAGAGGTACTGTTTAGGAGATTCCAGATTAAAATTTTGAGGACTAGGAGATACCCTTCATCATGAAACCAAATGCCAAGAGAACTGACTTTCAACAAGCTATGTGAGAGAAATTGTTTTTTCTAGAGTCATGATTCATAAATCATCTTCACAGCAAATCATTGTGACTTCTCTGAGGTAGCAGTTTCAACATTATAAACTATACATCGTTCTAAAGCAAATGGCAGCTCGCAATGTCTTTTTTAATGGCACAATAATTCTAGATTTTTACTCAGATAATGAATTTTCAATGAATCCAAACACAGCATCAGACTTCAGAAAATCCTTGTTACTATGCTTCACTTATTAAAGTCAACAGTGTTTTGAAAAGCCTTTTTGTGCACTGGAAGTAAGACATGATTCACCATCTGTCACAGAGGTTCACTGCTTATATTTGGATCCACTAATAAACTCCCAGGCTGCAGATGAGTAAAGGTGAGCCACCCTCCCAGTGGAAGCAGCTGGCCCAAATCTTTGCCTTTTTTCACGGCCAGACTGTTAAAGTTCATTCTGACTCAGACAAATTGCATAGTATGGAAAAGATATGTTAGTCACTCTGTCTGCAAATCAACCCACCCAGATGGATCCCTGTTGGGTTGCAGGTCTGGCCATGCCAAGCAAGCATGATGACACCCTACCTTCCTCTGCCTCTGGAGTTCAACAAGAGCTTCAGGAGACTCAGAGAATTTAAAACCCTCTGAGGACCTTTGTGAACAACTCTCCACTTTTAAAGTTTGAAGTATGAGCTAAAAGGTTCAAAGGTGGCAGCATTTCTGACCCTTAGCAAGGAATTGACATCACTTGTGTCTCTCACTGACTTTTCCTGATTGCATCATTGCTAAGTATTTCTGCTTCCCTCTGTGTTTCTAATTGGTTTGTCTGTTGGAGATATTTACAGCAAAGGGAACTGCTTTTCAGCCTAGCATTGTCTGAGCAGCACAAGAGATCTAAGAGATTGCATTATCCCTACTCAAGCATCAGTTTTCTGGGTGCACTTCAATGGCATTTCTGAAGCTTGAAGAGGAGAGGTAATCTGGAGATGAAAGAAACTAGAGAATCTGCTCAAAACCTTATCCTTTCTCCTTCAGGTCTACTTTAGCATTTTCGTTTGAATAAGGAATGCATTCCTTAAACAAATCACCAGATTGTAGCCATTTATCAAACTTTGGTTCACAATGCTAAGCAGACTCAAAATACAGGAACAGGATTTGTTTCACTATATGTCCAAAACAGGGACTTCTAAGTTTAAAGGCACAAGCTGACATCAGTCTGAGAAGGACTCAATACACTTAACAGATCACAAAAACACTCACACACAAAAAAGTATTTAGATGTATTTGAAATTATTCTTTGTTCTCCTCATGGGAAAGAACATTTCAAAAATTGCTGGAAGCAGGAATAGATCGTCATCTTCCATTAGTCCATTATTTCAGAGGAATTGTGCTCCAAAGTGAAAGCTGAAGTCCATCAGATAAGTAAACAGTAAAAAACTCTGGCAAATTTCCAGATGATGGCAATCTGTCAAGAATAGCTCATGAGATCTATCCCATAGTTTCATTACAACTTCAGAGAAGGCATGATACAGTATCTCAGTAGTGTTACCGATTCCCTATGAAGAATAATGTCTGTTAACCTTGTAATTAATATGTTAAGTATATCCTTCTTATTGATATTAAACAATTACATTATGAAGCTCTAAAATTTGACTTTTATCTCCCTGGAGTTACAAATACTCATCTGTTTAAGTATCTGAAGACCTGTTTTCAAGAAAACTTAAGAGAATCTAGATGAAGGCAACTTGAAGTGAATATCTAATGGATAAAGATTCGGTTTCCTGTGATCATAAATGGCAAATCAAATTTGTTTTTTCAATGCTAATTTCACATGGTTGGGCATATCATAAAAGATAAGGATCTGTAGTTCCGTACCATGCCTGACACTGTAGTGAGAATATCACTAGGATAGCTCATCATATATATACTCGAAAACTGTATTGAACTTAGTGTTATTACTAATGAAAAATTCAATAAAAATACAAACTGAAAATTCACAAAACATCAAACACTTTAGCTTAAAAGAGAATGAGCCAACATATTCTTTGTTGCTCCTCATCATCATTTTGCTTTGTCAGTCTTTAATGGCAATCTGTCACTGACAATATCTCGCATACAAACACCTACCACACATTTATATGTAAGACTGTGCATGTGCATATATTGACATGAGTGGGAAAGAATCTCTTACGCCAAAAGCCATATACACTCAGATATATAGGAAATCTGAAGTGATTTGACAAGACTGTAAATAAAGTGTCATTTTCCTTCACATGAAACAAAGAGTGGGAGAGATCCAGCCTCAGAAGTCTCTCTCATTACATTTTGTCTTCCTGTGAAATTCTACCAAAGAATGAAGAAAATAATTTCAGCCACTTTCTCATTTGACATTTACTCACAGAATTCTTTGCAACCAGGACTAGCCCATCCCCAGAGTTCTCCTCTTTAGGAGGGTACTATGAATTCCTTCCTCTCAAAGCTCTCATGATAATTATCACATTGCCATAAGGATTATTCCACTCTTAATGATCAGTATGTAGGAGGGGGCTTTTCCTTTGCATCAAGGTTCATCCATCTCTCAGCTTCACTTTCAGAGGAAGAGGCTTCTGTGATCTCATCTTTTTGTGTTCATCTGTGTACCTACCCTTGAAAAAGTCTCAACTCAGAGGCCAGTTTCTACCAAACTTAACAAAGAGGCAAAAGTTCAAAGATATTCACTTCTGACATGCTTGAGGGTTGGGATGAGGACAAGGTAAGTAGAGGAGACATTTCCCATTTCCACTGAAATGCAATTCATCCCATATCAGATGTCAAAACAAAGAAAAAAAAATCTGTAGGAAATCGGGAACCTATTCTTACGAGAGAAACTTCTGTCACCAGCAAAATAGAACTAATTTCCCTTACTGTGAAGCAGGGATTGTGACGATTTAGTTCTGAGTGCATAAGAAAAGAGACAAGAGATTATAGCCTTTCTTTTCATGGTAATAAAACCTTTGTTTATCTTGGCCTGCTTCTGCAATGTGAATCTTAGCACATGAATTCTGCAAAAACCAAGGACTCTACAGTAAAATTCAAGTTCATCCTGTTCTAGAGAAAGTGAGGTTTTATTTTATGAAGATACAGAAGTTACAATATAAAAATAACTGGAAGACATACATGTGAGTTCACTGCTTACTTCTTTTAAGACTTAACACTTCCTCTTTATACTAATCAAACAATGCAAAAAAAAACCCTCAATATTTGTGAGTAATTTATCTCAGAGGTTAGAAATAAAATTGTATATTGCATTGTATTACAGTTCATTTCTATATAAAAGGAAGCATGGCTTAGCTATGAAGTATACAGGTGCTGTGAGAGAGCTAGGAATGGGAAAAGCCTCAGCAGAAAGACAGGGAGAGGTCAGAGGCAGCTGAAGGAAAATAATACTTGGTTCATTCCTCATACCCACATGCAATGACAGTTTATAAGAAGGACTGTGGCTGGCTTTACATCATGTGTCAGCTTTCCTGCCTGCTCAGTCTTTATTGCTGTCAAATTTTATTGTTCAGACTGACATACAACTGAACACGACTTTAAAGGGATAGGGCATTGTATTCAAGTGCAGTTCTAGCTGATTTAAATCAGGAAGCTGCAGCACCCCTGATTCCCCAGCCTGTTGTCTCCCTAACCCTCACAACTTCCCAAGCACCAGTAGCACCAGAGGCAAACATGGGAACTACACAACTGCAGTCAGAAGATGGGACCTTGACATTCCTATTAAGGCCAGTCTAAATTCTGGTGGAGACACTTCCCATGAGCATGTTCAAATACAGCTAAATGCAGCAGAGGAGAAGGATGCCCAACATGCAAGGGCAATATTAGGTAGCCAAGCAATTATGCTAAGCAGTATTCATGTCCACTCCACTGATCATGGTCATAGAATAATTACTTTCCATCACAGATTTTTTCCAGGGATGTCTCATTCTTTTCCTGTACAACCAAGATATTTCTTTAAGAAGCCCCTGCAATAACTAATAGCTCCTATGTGCTCTATCTTCATAGACACCAGGTCTGGATGAAGGAGTTGTATGCTTTAATTGCCAGCCCCACCCAGACGTAATGTGAAAGATGTTTTCCTTACATTTACATAGAACCACCTGTGTGGTATATTTGGGATCCCCCATGGTAGGAGGGAAATGATGAATCTGACTCCATGTTCTTTGAAGGCTAATTTAGAAGGCTTATATTATATTATATTATATTATATTATATTATATTATATTATATTATATTATAGGATGCTATACGAAAACTATACTAAAGAATAGAGAAAGGATACTTACAGAAGGCTTAACTAATGAAAAACTCATGACTGCTTCCAGAGTCCTGACACAGCTGGACCGTGATTGGTCATTAAGTAAAAACAATTCATATGTTGGATAAACAATCTCCAACCACATTCCAAAAGCAGCAAAACACAGGAGAAGCAATCAGATGATTATTGTTTTCATTTTTCTCTGAGGCTTCTCAGCTTCCCAGGAGAAGAAATCCTGGTGAAGAGATTTTTCAGAAAATATGACAGTGACGCATCCGTGTTTCAGTTTGTGCCCCAGTGCCTCTGAGCACCACAGAGAAGAGTCTGGCTTTGATTTCTAATGCTATCCCATCAGGTATTCACACACATTGCCCAGATACATCCCTTCCTTGAGGCTGACCAGCCCTCATTGGAAAGATCTGGCAATCTCAATCATCTTTGTGGCCTCTTTTGGGACTCTCTCCTGCCTGTCTCTTGCACTGTGAAAGCACACCTGGACACAGCACTCCAGAGCCAAGTAGAGGGGAAGGATTGCCTCACCCCTCCTGCTGGCAGTGAGGAGGCTGTTGGCCCTCCTTGGTACAAGGACACATCCCTGTCTCATGTTTGAGCTGTTATGCAGGACCCTTATCCCTTCCCTGGAGAGCCGATCTCCATCTGGTCAGCTGCCAGCATACACTGGGGCATGGAGCTATTCCTCCCCAGGTGCAGGACCTTACATATCCCATCAAGGGATTGGAATGTAAAAGAATTTAGCACACAGAATCATCTATAGGGCTGCTTTAGGTACCTCAGAATATTATGTACTTGAGAGGGCAGATGCTGTCTGACCATGTGCAGGTAATTTTCATACTGTTAAATAAATATGTCTCTTACATTAGGACTTCTCACCCATTACAGAAAACACAGAAATCAGTAAAAGTAGCTCAAATATTGCCTGTCCAGTCTGAGCTCTATTGCTTTCCTAATGTAAATCCAAAGTGAAAAAAAAAGTGGTACTATGTGACAAAATCCCAGTTTAGTTACTCAGGTTAAAATGTGAGAATAGATGAAATTTAATAAAAAACTTAGATTCTTTTTAAATTTTCAAGACTTCCATTAGAATAGGCCTAGAATAACAGATTATTAAACAATATTACTCTTTCATTTTCCCAGAGTAAAATGTGGTAGCAGAACCAGAGAACTGATTCACTAAGATGGTGAATGCTCTCAGCCCCCACCAAAATGAACTTCTTATTAGATGGAGTCCCAAATGCTTTACATAAAATACCACAGAGGGAAGCCTAATTCAACTTGCTTTCCATATGGGAAGATACAGAGAGGAGACTGACAGAACATGATACACAGGGATTCATGAGGTGGTTGGTTGGTTTTTTGGTTGTTTTTTTTTTTTTTTTTCCAAAATAAGAATATGGTCTCCAACTGTTTTTTTTATTTTCAGGGGAGCTTTAATTTCAATTCTGTTTCCATCTGTGGTTCTTCATTCAGGAGAGATATACCCACAGCCATAAATGTGTAGTGTGAAAAGATAATAGATAGGACAATTCAGATGGGATAAAATACCTTGATGCTTTTACAATGAGCCTTGGAAGCTCAACTCTCAGTGCCTGAGACAGCAGCTCTGAGCAAGTGTCATCCTCTCAGGCACTTGGTGTGAAAAGTTTCATGTTTACTCAGCCTTTTAAAATGATAGGCATGGAAGAATTTGTTTGTAACCACGGGACCTCTTGCAGAGTGGTGCATTTGCCATGCACACCCCCAGCTTCTTCCCTTGTTCCTTCCCCCAGTAATACCCAGCCACTGACCAGGACATACAGCATTTCCTGCCTCGCTCCTTGGCCTTGGAGAGTTGCAAAAACAACTAGAAAAGCCATACAGAAAATTCCTGAGTGTTGTCCCAGAAGCCTGAACAAAACATTTCCATGTCTTTCCATGTCAAGACAAACCTGAAGCCAGAAAGGGGAGGTATGAACCTGGTGGTTTCCCACGAGTCAGTGGCTGTCCTTGGATGACCCAACATGTTCTGAAAACATGAATTCCGATAAAGGATTTTCCTGCAGTTCATTCCTACATATTTGTCCCATATAGATCCTTTGATGTTTTTAATAAAATTCATCTGTGGCTTTTCCCTTTCCTTTACTGGAGAACTACTCTGTTCACTTTCTTTGTATCTTTCTATTTTACTAACTGTAGGGTATATGTTTCATATCTTTATCTGTCTGTCAAATTTAGTTAAAATTTGCCACAGAGATTACGTGGTTTTTTGTGGGGGCAGCCAAGAGCAGCAGACAACTAAGCATTTTCTGTGTGGAATCTGGATAGAAATATCTAAATATATATAATACTCTCAGGAACCATGAAGCTTTACATTTGCTAGATGATGGAATTACCTAATTTCTACTTTTTTACAATAAAATTAGAGGAAAACCCAAATGCTCCGATTTCCCCATGAAAAAACAACTTCTTTTGTTTAATACTTGAAATTTTTGAGTGAAGCCTCAATGGCAGGTTCACTCTAAAGGAAGGGGTTTTTTTCCTTTTCTTATGCCAAACTGTAGAAAGCTACCATTGTTAGAAATCTTTGTCCTTTTAGCTTAAGTACTGACCCAGAAGTCAAAACTGCAAATTACAGTCCACTTACAAAAGCAGAACTGTAGACTGTGCAGGTGTTAAGCTTTTTAATCTCTAGAATGTCACACTCCAGCTCAAGTCACTTTTCATTAAACAGGAGCTGTTAATGCTATTTGTTGACAGCATGAGTTATCACTATTTGACAGTATTTGTCTTGCAGCAAAGCTCTTTAGACTTTGGGACCCTTTCTCTGTGATTATGTTGTATTAATTTATTTTTTGTCTGTAAGCAGTAGCTCATTTATCATTTGAATTGGGAATTCCCACAGAAGCCTAGTTTCCCATTGAGTTATTAGTTAGGAAGTAAGAGGGATGTAGTAGTTTTAGATGAAATTTGGACCATCTTATCTTTGAAATTGGGAAAAAACTACATTCTCCAGCTAAACTGGTAGTTCCCCTTAACAAAGTTTCAAATATGGTTTCACACATATTTTCACTGACCAAAGACTTTTTTTGTAAAAGTGAAAAGGAAAGGAAGGAAGGCATAACTCCTAATGTCTGCAAAATTCATCCCTTAAGTAGTAGGAGGAGGACAATGTTAAAAAAACATTTAGTGGGATGATAGAGAAGGCAGGAATAAGATGATCTAAGGTAGTCTGTGACTCAGGTTGCCTTTTCAGTAGGGTTTTGTAGCCTGTGAAGTATCACATTATACTGCAAAAATAATATAAGCAAAAGTTTGAATTTCTAATCCCTTAGCCAAGCAATTTCTCCTTCCAAATTAATGTCAAAATATTGAGGATTTTTTCTCATCAAAAAGTTCATAAAATCCCTGATTCACAAATAGCTAAATATTGTGTTATGAGTCAGTTTGACATTAAATTGGATTATCTGTCATCCCACATGGTCTCACAGGAGCTGTATCATCTCCAGTTCATAATCTACTTCATAAGCAGTGCTCAGTGTGAGGACTTCATTTTTCACAGCACACTGACACTCGTAATTCCTCATGTGTTTCAATCAAAGGCTACTATAAGACACCATGGGCATTAAAATCCATCTGGGCAACACAGATTACAGAATGCCTGGAGGCAGGACTCTAACCACCTAATGCACAGATGTTATGAAATTTCACTGACAGGAGATCCAGGTTAATTCTGAACTGAAGCTACCATTCCAAATTTGACAAAAGTGATTAGGCATGCCTAATGGATTATTTTTTAAAATCATTAACATAAAAGCATGGTTTTATAGAAAATGTATGTTCTGTAGAAGATGGCCTCCTCTAGCTGAAAGAAACAAACCAGAATTTTCTTGTCCACCTCCTGGTATGGTGCAAGTTTATGATTTTAGACTAGTGCAGGAGAATGTGAGATGGTTCTAAAGAACGACAGAACCTTTTCCCTTTGATTCTTTGGTTGTGTAGAGACTTTATACAAGTTGTGTAGAGACTTTATGCCTCAGAAAGGCAGGACAGGCACTAATAGCTGGACTATTTTAAAAAGTCACATGGCAGGATGTCAGGCAATGTCACTGAATAATTCTGATGTTTGATAACTCTCTAACAGGAGTCATCTATTTCAGGCTAGATTACAAATTGATTGCAAGCAGCTAATTCATCTGAGCAACACAATTATGTGAGCTACGCAGAATCACATCAGCAAAGAGCTATTACATATCAAAGTATAATAAAATTGAGGGCATGTTGAGACCAAAGGGTCACTGAGGTGTTGCTTTATGCTTTATCACCACTTAACAACAAAGGCAAAGAAAGATAATCTTCTAATCAGTCCAATATGAAAATTCAAAATGAGAGGTCTTTTTATGCTCTTTGATACTTTTCCTATGCAGTTGCTTTTGAACACCAGATTTCTTTCCCAAAAATGAATATACTTCACAGGATCTTTTTCCTGCTTTTTGTGGGATTTGTTTGTTTGGGGGTTCTTTCTTATTGTTTTTGAAAATGTGGGTGAGATCATCAAAGAATCATGTCTCTTTACTTACACAGCATTCTGTTCTAAACAATTTCACCCTTTATTGCATCACGTTTCCTATTTGATCTAATAAAGTAGCTCATCATTTCTTAATCATGCCTCTTGCCTTTGCTGTTATGAAAAGGTTGGAACGAGATGCAGGTAAGAGAGAATTAAATTATAAGAGTATACTTAATGTCCCTTAGTGTGGCTAGAATGAAAATAGGCCTTGTCAAACAAATAAGATTTCATTTTTGTTGAAATTACAGGTTTGATTGATGAAGATAACAGCACAAGTATAATTGAATAGCTAAGCATTGACATCTGAAATACCAATTTAAAAATTAGCTGTATTTATGAGTAATGAATTAATCATCCAACTAATAAACCTTCAAAAGTCAGTGGAGAACATTGCTTAGCATTTCTTCTAAAACAGACTAGGAAAGGATTTCCTGTCCATGACAAACACAATGCAATGCAAAAAGCATTAGCATCTTGTGGTAAAAAATGTTACAAAATTAAAAAATCTCACGACAGAGCATAATGCCCTTCTCCCTCAGAGAATATTTAAGTCTATTCATAAAACAAGAAAGAGGTACTGAGACCATTTTAAGACTGATTACAGTAAGGTAAGAGATTACATATGGGATATGGGTAATTTGGGTTGAAATCCAATTTTTAGCCCGAATAAAAGAGATAAATCTGCACTTAGACTCTCCCAATTACTACAAGGTAGGTTTATCAATACTCTGGAATGCAATTCTTTAGGTTTTATTACATCTTCCTGAATCTGAGAAACCTCTCTGTAATACTTATCAAAATCAGCACTTATATATGAACGACTTTTAATTCCAACATATTGGTATAATCCAGTGAGAAAGATCTTTAAAAATACTGGCCTATGACTGTTTTCTATGGAAATTTGGTAGGGCATGACAATACAGCTGGCACTAATCAGTACCTTCCTCAGTGATACAGAAATAGCATAAACCTACTGCTGATAAAATTGTATCAATTGATGCAAAGATGAGTGGAAGGCTAAATAATGGTGATGAAACACCCTCATGGTTGGTCAATTGCTCAGCAAACTGAGTCCATTCAGGCAGGATACAGTACACAAAAATATGTATGAAGCATAATATGAGTAGTACAGAAAGAGGGACTATTCTGCGGCCACAGAAGCTGTGATCAGGGCTTAGGATTCCCACTGAGTTAACTACTTCAGCTGAGGATGGGTGCAGGCCCTACTCAGATTGCAGATGACTTTTTCAGACTGTATGTGTGTTTCTGAATAATAATAATTACTAAAGATGTCTCAAACTGAACAGAAAAATTGAGTTATTCAAATTGGAAAAAAATCTTACATTTGTAATTATATCAACAGAGAGGTAAAAGTGAATTCATTTTCCCTCACTGTCTTCAAGTGAGCATTTAATAGCTTCAAGAGAAATAATGTTTCATTCCAAAATTTTTCTATGCTTTCTTAGTAACATTTGCTTCTGTGCTCTTGTTGCCAGATGAAGAACTGTCTGCACACCTGCTGGGTTAACACAATGCTTATTCTTCAAAAACCACTGGCCTATGGAACCACACAATGCTTATTCTGTGGGATCATGTTAAGCATTAACCAAGAAGAAGAATGGAAAATTACCAGTTCAGTTATGCCAAATTTTCACCAGTGCACCAAGCAGCCAAGTATGACTTTGGGGTCACCAACCACCAGAGACCACGAAAGAGACCCTCAGAACAGAAGAATGCATGCAAAAATGGGAGGGAATAAATGTTGAAAATTTTGGGGAAATTATCATCAAATGTATGTTTATTCCAGGAAAATCAATGAATATGTATGTAAAATATAGTATAAAAACAAAAACTTTTTGTGTACTTGGTATGCATGATGTTTTGGAGAACATCCCTCGCGCATCCAGATAAATAAAGAATGCCTGCTTCTTAATGTTACATTGGTGTTAAGGAGTTATATTTTTACTGAATTTTGGAAACCATCCCATCTTTGATGAGATTGCATGGGAACAAGTTATTAGCCTTCAACACTTCCAGCAAAATGAAATGTAGCCTCTGGCACTAAGAAAGCCTAGATTTTCATGGACTTTTAAGCTACATCTTAGACTTCTGATGTGTAAAAAAACAAAAGGAAAATAAATGCTAACTCCAGCTAGAAATTCAAGCCCCTATCCACCTGGATTGGCTGGTGGCTCTAATGAATGTGCTCCTAGAGGTGACACTGCCTCAGGTTTTACACATGCAAGGTACTTTCCTACACTTTCCAGTTGCTTTCATGAAACTAGAGAACTGGCCTGCAGTCTAGGCAAGCCAATTGAAGCCTGTCATTTGAACCTCAGTTTTAGATAACTAGTGATTCTGTTTCCGTGCCCTAGCACAATAACCACTGAATGGAAAGCAGTAGGTGTTTCTGAAGGCCTTCAGAAGTTATTGTCTACCTTAATTCTGTGCCTAAACTACAGTCATCAAGATCTCTCTTCAGAGAGATCTCTAAAGCATCCACTTCTCTGCCTTAACTGTACAGGGAATTTGGCCAGGTGCTTTAAGAACACTTCTTTGCTAGGAATGGAAGGATAAACACATTATGAGTTTTCAGTTAAATGGTAGTCAGCAGCAGCAGCTATATGAAAAATTACAATAGAAGAGCAGAATCATGAAGTCTATGTTACATTCATGTTCACTGAAACATGAATGTATCATATGATCCCAAGTATTTCTTTCCATAGCAAGCATAAAATGTTTTATTATTAATTACTCTTTTATTTTTATCTCTAAAAAATAAGCTTCAGCATATTTTAAGTTAGCTGACATCCAAATTTTTAGAACAAATTTCTATTGTCAGGACAATTGTGTGAGAAGGTTTTCCCAAAATCTAGTTGTTTTGGGTTTTTGTTACATAAGATTATTGATTTCTTTATTTGTCTAGAGAGCAGGGCTTAATAAATATCAACAGTACTTCATCACATTTTTTAAGCTAATACTACCACTTATCACTATTGTTGAGAGGCTATTGCAGCTTGATGAATTGTCCAGCAAGAATCTAACTGATTGCTGAACTGGTCTAAAATATGTCAGAAGAATTGCTGACAGCAAAGCCTGTGCACTGATAACATATAGATCTGCTAGACATGCACTCTGTTCACTATATAGCTCCACATTTTCATTTAGTGTACATAGAGAATTTCTTATCCTTGGGCTACCTGCAGTTTAGGATTTGACTTGGATTTGTTTCCCTCTTTCGTCTGTGCAATAGCCCAAAGCACAGTGCTTTTTCTTCCTGAATTTTTGATGCTCTTTCCAGCATGCTAGCCTATGAGGGTTATTTTCTCCATTATTCAATCTTTGTCCTATTTCTTGTCTTCCTTTAGCTTGATACACTTGTTCCAAACGGATGACTGTTTTACTTCAGTGCTCTCGCTGAAATTCAATAGGAGATATCTTTATAAAGCTGCTCCTCTCATAAATCTCCCTAGCAAACTGGATTCACATAGTCCACAAGAGATTCAGCCTTTGATTAGGGATTTCTTTCTCTGATATCATACAGGAATATACAAATTCTTAACCGTGTACGTTTTTGAATATTTTTTGATCTGCAGTTTTTGTTTCAGAACTCATCAAATTGCTCTCTCCTGTGTTCATACAGCATTTCTAACAATGGTGTCCCACTTCTTTGTTTACTTTTTTTGTCTCATCAAAATATTTAAAAGACATTATCTCAATTTTTTAAAATCTTTATCACAGGGAGATCTGTATACACACATCTCTTTCATCCGTTGCTTTTACACAAAGATATTTGTATCTATGGTTCAGCCTGAAACGATGTGATTTTTTTTTCCTTCAGGACTGTAGGTGTTCAGCAATTTATCAGTGTCTTCCTAAGCGTGAACATCACACAACTGAATATTGCTATTGTTTTTCTTGCATCACCTGTAAGTAAAATATAAGATTCTTTTTTCTTATGGCCCATTGCCTCTTTATAAGACTTAGATATATTCTAGAATAGTAGCCAGCATTCTAGGCACATGTTATCTTCTCAGTCCCCTTTCCTTTTGCAAGCTGTATGGTTTCTTTCTCTAATGCCTTTCCAGAATTTGTAATTATTTCAAAGTTTACTAGAGGGCAAACAAGCAAGCAGCAGCATTGCCAGTGTTCAGTAGCTTTAGTTCTTATGGACCAATAATTTAGTAATTCCTTTAACATTCTCAGTACATGACTTCTCTGTAGCAGCAGCTGAATAGCAGCTGATAGGGAAGAAAAAGTAATCAAAACTTTCTGGAAATATTAAAAACTCATTTGGAAGTGTGAATCTCCAAAAAAGTTAAATTTATAAGGATCAAATCAGTCTCAGTATCATTTAGTGGATATAAAATTTCTCTTGCTATTTTTGTACTTGGCACACAGATAACATGGACAGATTAATAAAATAACTCTAAATTTCAAAAATAGTGGAAATATAAGAATACAATGTATGTATTCCATACACCAGTGAGCTTTTATATGTAAGGTGATTTTCTATTCTATTAGTGTTTGAAACTCATATCACTGTTTGAAACCATCAACACTTTGAACCTTTACTTTCATAGCATTAATTAACAAGTGAAAAGTACTTCAGGGCACTGCAAATAAGTGTAAAACATCTTTAATACTTTCTCAGTCCCTGTCTTAAGATGACAAAACAAAGTGTATCTCAGATACCTGAAGAAAATAAATGGTAATTTTTAATTATAACAAACGATTAATAGTATAAAACCACAGTAGTACCTGTGGGAAGTGAAAGAAGATAAAATAAGAAGAATTGGCCAGAAATAGCATTGGTGTTTCCACAGATAGGATTTAATTTGAGTTCATTAAATGGTACTCACAGTTAGGAGGAACATGGAATTCCCATTTGGTTAGCGATGTTTCATTGAATGCAACAATGAAACGTGTAAAGCAATCACATGTGTAAATGGCAGCTTCATCACACCAGTACCCTTTCTCAGGTTGATGCTGTTCATTTGTCTGTGAGACAGCAATACAGTCTCTAAGCTGTTCACTGAACTTTGAAAACAGCAATCCAGCACATAAACTCCTCACGTGGAATAAACCACTGAGGGTCCTTCTCTGTGCTTCTGTTTTCAAACTAGTGGTTGGAAGCCCTGAAACACTTTCATGTCCAGAAGTTAAAAAATACTAGATTTTTTTTTCCACCCCTGAGCTTTACACACTTCCCTGAAGACCAAGACAATGAGGGAAAACTCCCTCCTTTCTTTCTGTCTCTGTTCTCCTTAGGCTTGCTCAACGGTATTTTTTGTTCTCTAAGTGAAACCACAACAATGACCTTTCTTCAACAAGGAACACCAAATTATTAGCACTGGTGACAGAAATAAAGCCTGAGATTTAGGTCTTGAAATAAAATCAAGATTTATTATTTGTTCTGTTTCTCTTTACTCCATTTTTTATCATAAAATTGTCACAATAATGTACCTTTCCTTGAAAATATTGTGTTTTGCCTCCAGCAACCCACAAATCACAAACACAGATTGCTGAGGATGTTGCTATCTTTCTTTTTTTTCCTCAGAAGTAAACTTTTTGTCTGATATTCTCTCCCCAAGAGAAATGTTCTTCTAGCAAGTGTGGCATGTATTTATTCTGAGTTAATATGATTCTATCATGCACTTTGCCCATGACTGATTTTCTGCTTTGTTGACTGTGGGTTTTATGTCTTTTTAGGATTCCTGAAAGCTGATGGTAAGCATTAGAACTTTTTCATTAGTACAGATTCAGGTGGTGTAAATTCCATTGAGATTCTCCTGCCCAGCATTTTCTGTTTCTCACTGGTAGACCCTCAGAGATGAGTGGCTATTAGCCACTGAACAATGAGCCTGAAGTGGAATTCAGGTTGTCAGAACCCATGTCTCTACGCTTGCAAACCTGAAATCTTGAGGAGTATCTTCTTTCTGTCTGAATTGAAAGGACTTTTTTATTTAAACACAATAGGTAGCATCCTTCAGAGTTAGATTTACATATGCCAGGAACCTTCACCAAATTATATACCTTTTCAAGCTTCTAAGGGAAATTAGCAAGCAGCCATAGATCATTTGCTCTTTTCTGTATTGTCGTACACTACTGGATAGCAGAAAACAGGACTCCAGCCAGCTGGTCCTTTTTTTTGGCCTTATGTGTGTCCTTATTGTGAACTACCTCTATACTTGGGCATCCTTTTAGCTTTTTAAAGCATTCATCACATGAATGATGATAAAGCTATTCTTGTTACTGACTAGTGTAATGTTCTGGGCAGGATTTGCTAAGGGAGAGAAACAATGGACAAATCTTCATAGAGGAGTGTTACTTCTATCAGCTGTACACAGTGGATGACCAATCCTATTCTTGATAGAAAGCCAGTGACCTGTTGTCAGTATTTTTCACTTTTCAGTCCTTGGTTGCTGAAACAGAAGAAAGTAACCAAAAGAGTTTAAATTAATGAGAGGACACAGAGTAAATTAACAGGCGTGATAACACTACCTAAATTAATAGGATCTGCAAGACTTGTCACACATAGTGGAGACTCCTTATTTCTTGTCACACCAATCATCTTTGTAGCCTATCACTGGACTCTACAGCCTGCCCATGTCTCTCTTCTAGGGGCAAGGCCAGAACTGGACACAGTACTACAGATGTAGCCTCACCAGTACTCAGCAAAGGGAAGGATCACCTCACCTTGACTTGCTGGCAATCTTCAGCCTCCTTCAGCACAGGATGCCATCAGCTTTCTTCCATGCCAATACTGGAAAATGTAAGAAGGGAATAAAATCCTTGTATTTTCCCCATGGAATACCAAGTGTTAGGTACTTAAATCTTCTTATGAAAAAAAATGAAGCATTAAGGAAAAACAGCTCATCAGTGGTCATTACAAGTGAATTAATCTTCTTTATAGCATCCATAAATATTGCTAATGCATTAGTGTTTCACACATTGAACTCAGAGAAAATATAAATCAGTAATACACCCACTATTTTCCAGTCACCTCATAACAAAAAAAAAAAAAAAAGCCTCTGTACTTTAAAAATTATGAGACTCTCCACATCCTATGGAGTTGAGAGACACGTGTAAGGTTATTAGCAGCAGGCAGCAGGTGGTAGGAGGAATTGTTAGTAAATTCAGTTCTCAAAGGACAGATTCTCCAGTGTTCATAAGCCATCTGCCATCAAAAGCAGACCAGTTTGCTCCTCCACACACAATATGAACTGAAGAGGTGTTCTAAGGTGTGGTACCACCTAGGTGAGAGGGGTACACTTGTACTCCACTTGAGTGGGACACATCCCAATCCCCCAGCAATGCCATACAGCTATCCTTTTTTCACTTCATCTGAGGTCTCATGCTGTTTCTGCCTGCTACACTCCCTTGATTATTTTCATATTCCCTTCCATATTTCCATAACATGTCCTAATTGAGAATTTCTCTATCCCTTTTCAGTGTTTTTTTGTTGTCTTTGTGCAACTGATGAAACATACAGATGCAGCCAGCAAAGATCTGTCTCTTCACTTTGGCTATAAGCACATAGCAAAGGTCTGGAATTTAAAAGAAATTAAACTTAACTAGAAACTCCTGCATGCATTTCATATATATCCATAGTAACAGAGCTCCCAGCAGACTTTTTCACTTGGTCAGCCACCCTGACAGTGGTTGCTATGGATGTTTTGACGGTTTCTTTGCAATTAGAAGGTTTTGTAGAAACTGATGTTTCTGACATACATTGTTTCTCTGAGGTGGATTTCACATTTGATTACCTGCTATTCCAGCATTCTACACATACACACATACAAATCAAACAGCAGAAGATGCCTATGTCATTCAGAATGTTTCCAGTGCACAGTTAATGAAAACACTCCACAGGCAGATAATAACAAAAAGTGAATATGGGCAGTCGAGTCCAACGCAATTGCAACCCATCACTACAATCACTGTCTGCATGACAACAAGGCATCACACAGCCTTGCAGCAGGTCAGAACCTCAACCATGCCTTTGAAGATCAGAAGGAAATCAAACAAAACTAATTAATAGCATCTGATATTTTCACATTATTATATAGCACAATTTTGTGGCTTTTCATTCCAGTGCAGGAATTAAACTGGAGAATGCTAGGTCCAAGTGACATGTTTCATATTTGAAGCACTTACAAATGAAAACCAGCTTATATGGTTTTAGGATAAAATTAATAACTCCAAAGGTGCAGAACACAATCATTAAACGGTTGGTACACTCACAGATTAAATAAAATTTGACTTTCAGGACAGATACCTTTTATTACTTCAAATTTCATTTGATTTTATTCACCTCTTTCTACACAGCCATTTAAAATTACATAAGCAATTAATATAAAACAGATTAAAAAATTAATTATTCAGTCAAACAAATCTTCCACATTTTTCTTCTTTCTAATAAGCTCTTCATATTGTACGTGTTTCAGCTCAAGAGCATAGGAATCATTTGGAATTCAAGCTTTGTCTGACTTAAAAGTCAGGAAAAAATTATATTTTAATAATAAAGAAATAAAAATTATTACCATTTACAGATATACAAAAATCAACAAGCAGTCACACATGCTATTATGCAAATCAGAATATTTCCTCCCCATTTATATTTTAATAATCCATGAACAACTAGAAACATATTATGGATATTCCAGACACAAAATACATTTTAGTACCAGCAATTTCATCATCACTTGTGTTCATAGACTAAAATTGAAGATAGAATATGGGAAAAAAAGATTGCTTTGAGGAATCATTCAAAATGGTTATTATGTGGGTCAACTAATTAAGTGCAAAGCAGGAGGGCAAGGTAGTGGCCTACTGATTGGCTTTGGACCTCAGTGCTGGTTCTGATCAGCTCTTCAGGGATGACTGAGCAGCCATAGAGAACAAGAGAGTAATTTGGAAACAGTCCTGTTGAACGGAGATGTAAAAAGCCATGAGTTAGATTATATGATACAAAGAGATCTGGAAAGATTAGAAATCTGCGCCAAAACCAAACAGAGCAAAATGAGTTTCTTAAAAAAAAAAAAAAAGAAAAAAGTCAACCTAATAAACCTGGGGAATCCAATTAAAAACATAAATACTCAGCCTGCTGGAGAAGTGTAGGTAAGATTAATGATATAGAAGTCCCAGGGGCAAAACCTAAAAGTGAATGAGACGGGGTTTGGCAAGAGGATATGGCTGCAAAACCAATTGTGCTGGGGCAGAGCTTGTGAAGGGCCTCGAGGGGAAGCCCCGTGAGGAGCAGCTGAGGTCACTTGGTCTGTTTGGCCTGGAGAAGTGAAGACTGAAGGAGACCTCATCACAGTCTACAACTTCCTCATGAGAGGAAGAGGAGGGGCAGACACAGATCTCCTCTCTGTGGGGACCAGTGACAGGACCCAAGGGAAGGGCCTGGAGTTGCATCAGGGGAGGTTTAGGTTGGACATCAGGAGAAGGTTCTTTTCCCACAATGTGGTCGGGCACTGGAACAGGCTCCCCAGGAAATGGTCACAGCACCAGCCTGACAGAGTTCAAGTGTTTGGACAGTGCTTTCAAACACATAGAGTGACTCTTGGGGAGGGTTCTGTGCACGGTGAGGAGTTGGACTTTGATAATTCTAATGGGTGCTTTTCAGCTGTGATATTCTGTGATTCTGCAGTCTATTTTCTGAAAATTTTTAAGAAATTGGAGTCATCATACATATGATCTTCTACAAATACGATCTAATTAATATTTCAGACCATGGGAAGTGAATGGCATAGTATACCTTGCTATATGAACATAATTAGTGCAATTATAGTTTTCCATATTCTTATAGAAATCAGAGATTTACATCAATTTTTATAACTAATAACTTTATATTACCAGAAGAGACAGAATATAGATAATTCAAATTTATGAATTTGTACCAATCTCTGGGAAAAGTTGAGGATCAAAATCAAATGTAGAAAAGGTTAAATCCTCTTTTGCCAGTTTACTTAAAATTATAATAGCAATGTGTGTAAAGAAGCATTTCACTAATATTCTCCAATAAGTTTAAATAAGAAGCAATCTTTCCTGAGTGAAACAATTGCTAATCAAAAGCAGCCTACGTTTTCACCTCAAGACACTGCATGAAATTCACAGTGTAAATCCTCAATATCAAGTGAATGAGGATACCATGATGATATGGAACTTTCATTACAATGTTGAAACATTTTACAACAGAAAACAATATACAGTTGTAATTCGCTTCCCTGAACAATGACTCAATACACAGCAAGTTTTCTGTGAGTTATATCTATTTTCTGATGAAGTCACAACTAATACTGAAAGTACCACAGCAAATATTCTCTTGATGAAAGCTTCAGATTGTCTCTTTCTCAACAGCTCAATCCATTTTACAAATAATCTTTGTGACAATAAAGGGCACAGACATATGTGTCTTCTGCTGTTAGATTTTATTTTCAGTGGAAAATTGTTAGCAAGATGATTTCAAGATGTAATATGAAGGAAAAATACACAGCATTCCCAATTTCCAGTAACAAAACTCCAAACTTCTCTTGTACTCCTTAAGCTAGCTTTCTTCAGCTAATCACTAAAATATTTTCCATATTTTCCTGCACCTGTCCATAAAGAAAAATGAACACTGTCTCATCATAGCTGAGAAATTGAACAGTATATAGTGCTTGCAAGAATCTACATAATTTGGGAAAAAAACCTCTTCTTGCTCAAAATAATCACCTCTGCCAGGAAGCTTATACCACCTGGGGGAATAACATGCATGAAAATATGCAGGCATCTGAACAAGTTATGCAAGCATAGGCATGGGTGAAATGACACCTGATTAATAAGGCACCTCACAATTTTGAAATTTCTGGCTTCCTTATGACTATGGAAGCAGAATACTGCACTTTCAGACAGGAAGATTGTATTTTGAAGGAATCTAAAGAGATGGGGAAGAGATAAGGAAGAGTGGCAGGAAAAGGTGAAATATTCTTTATTTTAATTGCCAGTATTCTCTAAAGATTTTTGAACAAAAGATAAAACATAAATGAAACAATACCCTCCCTTCAGTAGTCTTTACAGAAATTTATTCCTCCAATGACTTTAATGGTTTAAAGGAAAATTTCTTCAATTATGCCATCTATCACTGCCAACAGTCACAGTCCACAATTCTCTTACAAGCTTGAAAGTATTCAAGCCATTTAAATAAAATATTATATTCTAGTTCATTATGTAGCAAAAGAAAATTCAAATACTATTAATAAGGGCCTAACCAGAGAAGACAGAGTTCTATGCCATTATTTCTATGCAATTCAGAAGAGAAAAAAATATTTGTGACGTTATTTACTCTATCAAAAGCTCCTCCCCACAAGTCAAATTGAAAACATCATAGATTCAAATTCATGGATACTTAATTTGGTTCTGTAGTGACATCCCTACAAGACTGGACTTTCCTATGGATGTGCATGTAACTCGCTGAGAGTTAAATGAAGAGTGCTATTAACAGCAATAGAAAACTACTCATACACAGATGATAAATCTAGCAAGAACTGTCTTTTTATTGTAAAAAAACTTATTTTGCATACTTCTCTATCCATATATCAATGCAGCAAGTAGTGTTTATATTATTCAAAAAGCAGTATCACTTAAGTCAACTCGAAGATGGTCCTTATAACCAAGTGCTGCAACATGATGGCCTCAAAACTGACTGATTTAAGGACCTGGCTGGAGCTGTCAAGGGCTCCCAAAACTCTCATGTGAATTACTTTCTTATAATACATTCTTATAGAATGCAGCCCATTGTGGAATTCAGAGACAATTTTGCCTGAAGAGTAAACATGCCAAAACTAAACAGAAACCTGTTTCTCTCACAAATGTTCCTTTATCAGTCAGTTTTATTAACAACATACAATATTGTCATAGTGCAACAGAAGTAACATTTAAAATGGACATAACAGCTTCAAAGAACTAAAAATACTCCAAGAGATAATATATATTATATGATATATGATATGATATGATATGATAATATCATATCATATCATATGATGGCCTGTGACAAGGCTGGAGAAAGAAATTATGAATACATGTAAAATCCGTACTTGGAG
>NW_005054305.1:12724755-12741150 GCF_000277835.1 Geospiza fortis
TACACATACCAGCTAACTGGTAGGGTAGATTAACAAGTTGGTGCATATTAAAAAAAAATACAACATACCAAGTCCCAGGTTCAAGGGGCTGAGAAAGAAAAGGTGATCTACAAAAAGACTTCTGTACTGAGAAAATTTTTTCTTGACAAGAGTTGAATTTCTTTGCCTATAAACTTGCTCTGTTCTTAGGGTTATGCTCAGAGTTAAGACAAAAATGAAAACTCTAAGTTTCATTGACAAGAAAAGGATTCTGCATTTGCAAAAGCTGAGATTGGATGGACAGAATGGTCCCCAAATATCAGCGCCCATGAGGTGAGAGTCTCTGTACATAAAAACAAGGAAAGAGAGGAAGGGAAACCCCAGAGGCACAGCCTTGAGGGCTCTGGAAAATCTCCAGCAAACCAAGATGGATGGGCTGATGCAGCAATTCTCATATGGAAATAGTCAAGTCTGTGGGAACAGTGGTACAAAGGTCAGAATGTGGTAAGGTTTTAACCTGTGAGAAAGCTGATAGCACCACCTGCAATGGATAGGGGTTAGGTCTAAGAAAGAGAGAAAGCATCTTGTTGCAATAGGGCTACAAAGGCAAAGCTAGAACAAAGGTGGTGGAGGGCAGAGATGGAGTGGTAGAAGAGTTAGTAAATGCCCTGAAAATTTTCTCATCTTGGTCTTGTCTGGGAACATGGATGTGCCTAGGATTTGCATTATGATTCTCTTAGAATTAGGCTAAAGACAAAACCTAGACTTCCCATTGGACTGTGGCTGCAAACAGGCTGAAAAAGTGAGAGCAAAGCTGTAAAAATAATTGTCACCTGAGAACATGTTCATCTGGGCCAGGACACTGGGTCTCAAACAAAGGCTCAGCTAAGGCCAGGACCAGTGTTAACGGTTAGGAAAGGGACAAAATCTACAGCACTGAGATTAGACAGAGGTTGCAAAGGGGCTGAAAAACAAGGCTGTCAAAAGAATTATTCCCTCCAAATGTTCTCATCCCTGCTGTGGCACTGGGCATTGAGCTAGGGTTCAGCCAAGGAGAAGGCTCAGCTAAGGAAGAGAGGTATGGTCAGGGAAGAGACCTACAGCTGGAAGTGGGGTGGCATTGCAAAGGAGCCACCCAGAGAGGTGCAGGTTTCTCTCTTCAGCCTATATCTTTCTTGAGGCAGCCTGTTGGAGCTCTCCTTCAACTGGATTTCTGTGGTTATTTTTTCTTGGCTCCTAAGATTCTCAAGTGATAAGGTGACTGCTCCAGCCCCAGTTTGTGCTTCTATCAGAGGCTCCAGGTTCCTGAGAGGAAAATTCGTGTCTCAGCTGTTCCTTTTCCTAGAAGACTTTTCAGTGTCCTAAACACAGCTATCCTACAGTTTACTGCAGTTTTATTCCTAAATATAATCTCAAACATAAAATAAGTATAGGCACTTTCCTTCTCCATTTTACCCAGAAAAGGATTTACTCCAGGGGTAGATAAAGCCTACAGGGTTGGGGTTTTTTTCAGACAGCCCTTCTTCTGCACTACTCAAGCTGTAGCTCTAGGCTTTTTCTCTCAATCATTCAAGCTGTAAAAGGAAGTGACTGGTGCAAAAATAATTGTTTCCTTAGGAATTTTTCATCTTCACTGGCCTTTTATTTTCTGAGGTTCATATCAGGGTTTGGGTTAAGGTTATTTTTGACTGAAAGTCCACAGCTCTGTTTGATCCCATCTGGACAGCAGCTGACAAAGAAACCCATGGGCAGACTCTAATATTCTCCTTGGAAGAACAGAGAATCTTTGCATGGAACACTGTTTTTGGTTTATGCATCAGTCAAGCATTTATATCAGTGCCAGAGGAGGCAAAGAGAAACCTGAAATGAAGTTAGAGTGAGGCTGCAATGTATCCTCCATTGTTAAGTAAGAACTGATAATACAACTGGAGAATTGCATCATATCCATCTAATTGTTTGTCTGAATGGAGAGGGATTCCTCTCCTATGTCCAGGCTAGGCTTAGAGCACTCTCTTAATGTTAGGTTTGTTGAGGAGAAAAATTAGCTCAGAACTTCAGGGAGACTAAGTCTGGAAAGGGCCCATCAGAAGGAATTGTGAGTTCAAAAATAAAATTAATTTGGCCAATTTTCAGTATAGGTAAAGTCCATCTGGTCTTTTGTGGCACTCACATGACATGTAGGATTTGGTGTTAGGGCTTTGCTTACTGTTTTGAGAAAGAGAAATAAATAAATGACACTTTGGGGATATCTTTTACAGTTGAGTAAAGACTTACATGTAAATTCTTTTTTTAGGAATATTGATTCCTTTTGGTTGGAATATTATCCCCGTCCTAGATCAAACTACAGTTATTGCCTAAGACTAGAACTGCAATAAAGAAATTTCAGAACTCCACTGGCAGGGGGGCTGGTAATGGATAGCAAAAGAGCCCTGAAATTCTCCCATGAGGAAATTTTTGTCATGACTGGGCTGCCATGCTTTTTTTCTGAGCTTCCCCTTGCATTGGGCTTTTGTTGAAAGAAATGTAGTAATTTGTTTGAATATGTAAGATATTTCCATTTTACTTGCTTTAACCAACAGAGTAATGGTGGATCCATGTGCTTTGCATGGTACCACAAGTAAGGGTTTCTGGTGCTAACCACTGACTTGCAGAGTAGGCATATATTCACTTAGGCTAAGTGCAAAAATTGTGGAGGACAAAGTTACAAGGTCTTGTGTAAAGGAATGGCCTTTTCTTCCCCCCCATTTCCCAACATACAGCAACAAATCTTGTTAGCATTATTTCAACATTGAAAATCCTACATGTTCATGTTTTGTATGTCGTTTTTCTTGGGTATCTGTTGCATTACATGCATGTTGACACACAGGTCTGCTCCAGTTTTCTGTCAAGATCTGTGAAAACTGAAAAGCCTTAGAACCATGAGTACTGGTTAGAATGAACTGAATTTGTATTCAGTGACTTTTGAGGAAATAAACAAATTTTGTATAATTATTCTACACAATTATTTAATTGTATAATTTGACTTACACTCAGCATCACAGCATCTATGTGTTTATGTTTGTTATATGCTAAAGCAAAGCATCAAACCAATAGCTTTATGATTGTAAACCTAGCACACACAACATAGCTTATACTTGAGAGAACATAAATATAACTTTTCTGTTGCTTCTGGCTGCATGGATAATCTTCCATAAACAAATTGCGGATGACTGAACAATGCTAGCCTGAACATGCCTGTTTAGGAGGTTTTTGTAATAAACTCCTTCTTTCTCAGGGAGATGCTTATGCCTTAGGCTCTCTGCAATAAGAATCAGAATTTAATTTTCCTGACTTGAGGGAGCTCAGATTCTGTTTTTCAGTTTAGTTCACTAAGAGCAAGAGAGACCAGCATTTAAATATAATCATAAAGATTAGTGCATCCATACCAGGACCTGATTGAGACTCACCACAACTTCCTGCCTAGGTATAAGTAAATCAGTGTAAGTAAAACAAGGAATCTCTCTGAAAGGCTCTGACATAAATAGGAATGATTATGGCAGCAGTGGTTGTGGGAATAATCCTAACAGTATTGCAGAGACAGCTCATATTTGGTTTGCTTCTTGAGACTACTTTCCACAAAGCTGACCCAGTTTATATGTATTTTGCTTCTGCTTTATGAGCAGAGCATCTATTAATCAAGTCAGAATTCAGACCACTGTTTTGCCTTCTGCATCAGGCATTACTCAAAATCCTCTTTCACATTCTGCATTACAATCTTTAGAACTTCACAGCCATATTTTGAGTAAAGTACATGAGCCTGTATATTAAATGACTGCTGTTTTGTATGACACAATTTTCTTGAGTCTCGCCATTTAACCTATTTTCATTATTATTTAAATATATGCATATACAGAGTTCTTCACACCTTTTATTCAGTACTGTATATATTCAAAGGAAAGCATAATATACAAGCACTGTACTCCATGTGCACTGGTCATATCACTAATGATTACAATGAAATTATTGTAACAGAACAAGAAAACATGACAGAGCAGCATTCAGCTACATGACACTGAAAAGTTCTTCAGACTGTTTTCTTGTTGTCTAGAGTATAAGAATGAGGCAAAGGTAGATATGTGATGACACCCTAAGGACCTAGAATAAAAAAACAGATGTTCAAGACAATCTTAGGATAGGAGATAATATAAAGGCTGGTCTTCAATGGAGACGTCCAGAGGTAGATATGGAAAAATGCCCACCCTGCACATGGTGAATACAGTTTTATAAGTTTACCAAATTAGCATAATTGACAAGTATTCACAACTGGAAGCATAGGTGATGAGGGAAGTCCCCCTTCTGGTTAAATCATTTTCTGGACACCCCCTCTGCCCCCCCTTGGTATGAGTTGTACTTTGCTTATGAGAAAGTGTCTGGGGAGAGAAGTTCAACCTTGCTTCCCAGAGAATTTAGTCTTGGACCCCCATGGCTTGGAGCCTCTGGAGGATGTATTTTGTTTTTCTGCCTATCAGGGGAGGAAAATTACTGGAGTTAGCTAGGAAAGGAATTCTAAGGATTCTACTCTGTATATGTGTGCATACCCAGCCATGTGCTAATCATAGAAGCAAGAATATCACAATAGAAATTCCAAACACATGTTAACAGCTGGAAAAGTATCTGCACAATTTTTTTCAAGTCCTTGTCTGTTTGGTATTAATGAGAATTATAGATACCTCTTGAGACAAATGACATTTTAAGGATAAATATGAATTTCAGCAGCTGTTATTTTTCATCTTTTGTAGGTTATAGACAGTAGCTTTCTATTTACAGAGATGTGGAGACAGGTGAGCAGGAGTGTTAGCTGAGGGCAAACAAAGGTTAATTGATTTTACTTACATATCAAGCTCACCCCCTTCTCAGTGCCCATTCTGGAACACATAGCAAGTTAATTTTATCCTCAGTTTTAATTATGTGTCTGTATGTGTGTTTACACACATAAGTAAGGGCTTGGACTGGTGACCTAGCTACTCATCTTTGGTTTTTTATTTTCCCTGAATAACAACAGTGCTAGGCTGTATTGTAACACCAGATCGTTACAAAATAAAACTATTTTGGGACTGTGCTCATTGCACTCAGGGATCCAATTGTTCAGGCCTCAGGCAGTATCTGTACAAATGATGTAAAGAAATGATTTAATCTCTACTGGAAAGTAGAGAAGTATCACTGAAAATAGCTGAAAAGAGCCCAGGCAGTGAAAATGGTCAAGCTCATTCTATATCAGGGCACAGGTTTGTCCATGTACTTGCCCTATGGCAATGGGGTTATAATTAGAGCTGTAGCTGCTGGATTAAAAGAGATGCTGCTATACTCAAACTCCTATTATGGGCAAAAAGGAACATAACATATGAATGAGGCTAAGAACATATTTTTATTCCATTTAAATTTTACTAGTCTAACAGTCTGAGTTAGATAATTAATTGTTATGGTTCTCAGCACATCAATAAGTTTTAATTGCTTTGACCTCCATCCATGCCCATTGGTCCAGGAGATGCAGTTAAGCTCCTTGCCCGAATTATGCTGTAGGTATGTTTGTGCTCAATCTGACCCTAGCTTGGTTGCTTGTTGCTTTGTGTCTCAGATTATCATTAGACTGCAGTAACATCCACCACACCTATGCTTCTGTTAGAATGAATGCTATCCCTCTGCACATTGTTGTACCCAGCTTGAATATTATTTTTTGTGGTGAAAAATACGTAAAGAGCTATGCCCCCAGCCTGGGCTTTTATAACCCTCATAAGGCATCATCTGCTACAGCAAAAGCAGCTGATGAAGAGCCAAGACACAGAGGCACACCTTACATTCTATGGCAGCAGCAAAAATGCATATTTTCTACCCAAACATTGTCTTTTCTGTTTCAGACTGTATTGGCTCAGCACCTTGTGCTGCTCTCCATCTGTGCCTCAAGCTACAGTAAAGCACTGAACTATCATGGAAGTTCTGTTAACATGCTAATATGAATTCTTTCAACACCAGAACATTAAGTACATTACTAAGTTTTATAGGATGAAAAAAAAAGAGCAAGAAGAAAAAAATAAATGCTTTAAGGAAGACTATTCTACAATGGTCATCACTAAGACATGTTTGAAATAAGCAGTTTAGAAAACATCTAATATTCACTCACAGATGCTGCCACCTAGAGTCTGGCATTATGACACAGTGAACACAAGGATTATAGAGTAACTTTCAGGCAGGAATATTCAGTTTCTCTGGAGGTGGAGGTGCTAGTTTCTGGGGGAGTAGGTAGCAGGAAAAGGTTAAAGAGAAGCCAAGCAAGCAGAAGGCAATTTTAGACCTTGAAATTTGTAAGCATCTTCCTTCAGTAATGGTCAAAGTCAGATCTGACACTGAAAGTTGGAACGGTAGAAGTTAGCATGGGAAAGCAAATTGGACCTGCTATTCTGTCCATTTATCAGAATACCTAAAAACTAGATTTATTTCCAGTTCAATTTCCAGGTCTGAAAAATAATGGTCAGCAGAATAAGAGATGTTCTAGTTGTGCAACCTTGCCTTCAATTTTGATGAAAAAGCCTGTCAGTTCTCAAAAAGTCATTGAGAAAGCATATTTAAGCTTCTCTCTCTCTCCATCAGTAGAATATTGCAGAAGACAAAATATCCCCATGAGGCAGCCTAACTGGAAATCCAAGGCAGCCTGGAAAATGAGCTATCCTGCTATGCTTTAGAAATTGCAAATAGCAGCAACCCAGTTTCTCAGCTAACCTGAAGGACCTGGCAGCATTTGCTACAAGATGCCTAATTCCATGCCTGGACTCTCACACTGAGTGTTATTTGTTTAGAAAGGAGCTACAAACCTGGATCTCAATTTGCTCAACAGGATATGGTTTGATTAAATGTGTCTGGGTGCATTTGTAATGGGATTATAGATTTCAATTAGGAGTCATTACAAAGCAATACTTTGTCATGCATACTTCAGCAAGCAGAACTGGGGCAAGAAATAGGACTGTGATGGAAAGGTCTCTCATTTCTCTCTAAGACATTGTTACTGCTTCTTCACATTCTAGTACTGCTTTTTTCTCAAGTTCATGTTATGTTTCTTTCCTTTCTCTTTGCTGGCCTGCTGTCAAATTGATGGTTTCTAGTTCCACTGAGCTCTGAACATGGTCCCAGTAACAGGCTGATCTGCAATTCTTCTTCCTGCTGGTGAATGAGTGAATATATCTTTCCTGTATTTGATTGCAGAAGGGTTAAGCCAATTGCCTCCATGTTGGTAGAGGTACAGCTTGACTGCACTAAACCAGCACTGCCTTACCTTGTGTCTGTGCTGCATGCTGGAGAACAGGCTTGAGAAGACAGTGTCTGTTCAGTGAGCCCCACGATCCTCCTGGCTGGTGACAGCTGAAAGAGCCAAAACCCAACACCTACTGTTCAATAGGTGAGTAAGCCTCACTTACAACTGCTTTGTCAGGCTGCATCCCAAAGAGTCCTGCAGAAGAGCCATGCACCAAAGGATTCCCTCTTCTCCAGGAAGCAGTAGAGCTAAGGCTGGTTTGGCCCCTCTGTGCAAAATTAAGGGTTTACAACATGGTTTGTGGTCAGTTCTCTTCTAATGAGTGGATTCATATCTCTGCTGCCTGCAGTAGAGACTGTCACCGAGACATGTAACACAGTGCAACTTACAACCACGCACCTGCATTTTCTTTCCACCAAATAGGATGACCTCATTCAAAATGGAAATGCTGCATAGCCTGTACTATGCATAGCTCTCCAGACTATGTCCTAGAAGTCTGAAAAGCTATTACCTGGCATGGGCTAAAATCATGCTAGAAAGAGAGTTAACAGTGCTGGACTTCACTTGGATCTGTGCCCTGGACTTCAACAGTCTTTTGTCCTCAGAAAGCAGGAACTCAAGACAGTGGTGAAAATAGGCATGCAACTGATTCTGAACAGGATGCCAGTTTAACAAAATACTGCTTGTCAGCTATGGTTTAAGTTCCCATAGCCTCCTATGAAAAAAATAAGAATGTTGAATGGCAAAGGTGAAAACAAGACAAAGCAGCTTATTCTCCCAGGCTCCCTCTAAGGGCATGGTTACTTAAACAAAAAATAATCACTTAAGATAGGCAAGAGAGCAAGGTTCTAATGTGTTTTACAAGCATGACGTCAGGAATCTATTCAGTCCCATACAAGATCATAGAATCACAGAATCATACAATGGTTTGGGTCGGAAGGGGACCTTGATGACCATCTAGTTACAACCCCCCTGCCATGAGCAGGGACATCTTCAACTAGGCCAGGTTGCTCAGAACCCCATCCAACCTGGCCTTGAACACCTCCAGGGATGGGGCATTCACAACTTCCCTAGGCAACCAGTTCCAGTGCCTCATCACCTTCTCAGTAAAGAATTTTTTCCCAATATCTAACCTAAACTACTCTCTTTTGAGTTGAATCCATTCCCCCTTATCCTGTCACTACATGCTCTTGTAAATCTTGCCCCATCTTTCCTTACTGGTTAGAGTTACCTTTTCTCCTTAGCTATCCTTGTGGTGGTTTGTGATGTCTATTATCAATAGACATCTGGTCTGCTACTGTTATGGTCTGTCAGTGGATTGCACATGCTCAGATTTTATTCCAACCTACAGAACCAGTCTGGATCAGTCTGCACTGTACTGGAAACCCCGTTTGCATACACTGCTGTGCACTGGCACAAATAGTATGGAAATGACTCACAGGCAATGCACTACTTATAATTTTGCCAAATGGGGCAGTGTATTGGCAATTTTGTTGCATCTGCCATGATATTCAGGCCAACTTTCTCTTTTTAAGAGAAAGAAAACTGTCTTCCAGACCAGATTAATTTAAAAGGAAATATGACAAATTCTGCCCATTCATTCCACTAACACATTTCTATTCACTAGTTACTATTTTATTTATATCATTTAGCATAGTGAAGATCTGGTGGCTCTCAGTTCCAGTATTCTGGATAGCTATTACCAACCCATGGAATTGAGTGCACTACTAAGAAAAAAACTCCTTTCTACAAGAACAGCACAAAAATAAGGAGTTACTTAGCCTGGACTGATCACCTAGTTTCTTGTTAATCCTTTATTTGATGGAATTTAATTCTTTGAAATTTACAGAAAAACAAAAAAAAGTAAAAAACATGCCAGAGTTTAGAGTATAGATAGAGAAATGGAAAACCAACTGAGGGAAGAAGAACAAGAGATAGTGAGAAGCACAGGTAACAATTCCAAAGGCTCACAGCAGACTCACATGATGAATAATCATTAACTGTGTCAGAAAGGAGCTGACAATATCCTACAGATGTATCTGATTACTTCAGCAAATGAGAGAGTGGGAAGAAAGATTGCTGACAAGGTGAAGTGACATGAGATTTAAGTTATCCTGAAAATCAGTCCATATGGGAAATAAATTTTTAAGTTATAAGTATGTTTTTGAAAAGCACTCACCTTTACACTATTTTCCAGGATCACAAAGCATGTGATGCTAGAAGTACATTAGACACAATTGTCAAAGGTCATAAGCAAAACAAGTCTTAGTTAAATATAGGGTTATTAGACCAGACAACATCACTGCAAATGTTTCCTTTAGAAGATATTTCCCTTATGTCTGAAATTAAAACCTGACCTGCAGATCTTCCATTCTGCCCAACTTCCTAAACCCTCTCTAGACCTCTCTGCTTCCCACTGGTCACCTCCAGGAACCCTCCAGGAGAAGGATGTCACAAATTTACAGATCAGGAGCAGGACTGAGATCCTGATATGTAGGGTGGCCAATGAGTTCAGGGCAAATCAAGCAACCAGTAGAATGAAAAAGAATGCTTTAAATGATCTGTGTGATTCTTCTGTTCAGGGAAAAATGAGAGTCAGTGGGGTCCATGTTCACTCTTCATTTTCTCATCAGCCCCACAAGCCCATATTTCCTAAGATTTTAATTTATATTGTAATACTATTTATAACAGTGCTTTTCTCCAGAGTTAAAACTAATAAACAGGGAAGTACAAATATGGTAGGATTCAGAGAGTCATAGGACCAACATGTATACACCCAAAGGTAGCTGTATGGAAGAATTAAATGCCATCACTATCACTAATGAGCAGTGATAAATTATTTTCACAACAGAGATAAGTTTTAATGCTTTAAATTGGAATACATTCAAGTTTTAGGTGAGGGTTTTGGGAGGTCTTTTGGAGTTTGGGTGTTTCACTCACTTGTTTAGAGAAAATAGAAAGTATTTCCAAAATTGCATATTGGAAGAAATATTAATAATTTCCTTTAATCTTACAGGATCAGAGAAAAGAGTATCAGGTATGTGTTCTCAGTCTGCTTCCACTGAGCAATGCCAGAGCTGCTGTATTCCATGTGGTAGTATAATGAAGTTCATTGGAACCTCAGAAGACTCATATTTATTTCAGCACATAATGTTTTAGTGCTGTTCTAGATAACAGTTTTGATCTATAATTCCCTGGGTGGTTAAAAGCCACTGATGTTCTCATATTTTCCACCAGCAGGTGAAATCTCCTAAAGCAACAGCCACTGTGGGGTGTTTGCTGGATGCACACCTGGGGTTTTCAGCAGTCAGCCTTTGCAACCCAGCCTTGATTCAATGAAGCTGAAAGACATCTGACTTTCAGCTAATAGAGCAAGGCAGAGAGCATTTTTCAAGGAATGGGAAAGCAATCCCAGCAGGATTGCTGGCACACATATGAAAACATTACCACGTTTTCTTTGGAAAGACAATTAATTATGTAGTGAGGACATTTCAGGGGCATACACTCCTCCCCAAATGAAGGACTTCACTGCTCAAATGGTTGGAAAATCAGAGGCAAATACTACACTGGGTTTACCAAGCCATTAGTCCTCAATAAGTTGACACCTCTAAGACTCTGCCTACAGTGGACAAATGCTCTCACACAACCTAAGTCCATAAAGGACTGTTTTCTTAGTCCTTATTGAAGCATTTTAATTGCTCTTTACTTGACATATCAGCTACTTGCAAAGATTCCAACATTTTAGCCCATTTATTCTTTCCTTATATTCGTATCTGTTTCAATTTTTTATTCAACTGAGAGCTGAAGAACAGGAGAACAACGTTAGTGCCTTCTGGGCTTGCCATAAGGAGAACTGAGATGATCAGTAAAAATTCCCAGTAAGCACTCTGTCAAGAACTAAGTGTATAAAAAAAGGATGACCAACTTTCTGCTGTAGGCCAGCTGTGCCTCCAACACTCACAGCTTTACTATTGCTGACAATGCAGTACAGACAGGCAACAAACAGCACTTGCATGCAGAGCATCCCTTGGCTAACAGCAGACTGCACAATCCATAACAATTCAGTCCCGCTGGGAAGCATGGGCAAAAGACACTGCTGCAAGAATTACATATTCTGACTTTTGATTCAAAGGAACTTCTATGACAGGTCTTGCATTTCAAAAGATCTGTTCTCTGGGGATGTGAATCTTTCCATTGTATTCATGTATCATTTTGCTCAGCATCTGTGGTCTCAGATTTCCCTTTCTATTCTTCTTATACAGTGTCAGTCCATTTGATTTGGCACTTATTCTACTCACCTCTGGAGTCATCCTAAGGCCTGGTTAGCCATGGAGAACGTAATAAAATTAAAAACAGCAAACAAAATCCCAGAAGGCATAAGGTTCACTACCTCAGGGATATTTCATTTTATATAAATAAGTTATGCAATTTAGATTCATGGAATGTGAGAATCCAAGCTTTGACTCCAATTTGCAGATGTTACTTCATGCAGAAAAGAAACATGTTTAAGCGGGTAATTCTTTTGATGTCAGAATTAACTTATAAATGTATAAGTTATTTGTCAATTTTCCTCTACTTTCAATCAGTCTTCACTACTGTGAATTTATTTTCTATACGACAGATCTCGGAGTTTCTTAAATGTTTGAGAATGAAAAGCTGTACTATCAGTGTTAAGCTCAGCCACTCAAATTCATTGGCATTTATTTTACAGATTTCTTCTGTGCAAAACCCAAAAGTAAAATAGTGGAACTTATTTGTAAATCATGCTAGATGTTATTGGCTCAATGGCTATAAACACTACTTTGATTTCTGTGCACTCTGCTTTCCAGTCTTTTAAAAGTTATTGCCTCAGCTACCTGCAAGCTGCATTTTTGTCATGAAACCTACACACCTCATAACCCATTGCAGAATAATCAGACGTTTGTAAAGGCATATTTAATCCATTGGCACACATATTTTCTTTCATTAGGTATTTCACAATTCATGCCATGAGGTTTTTTAACTATATGGAACTAGAATGACTGCCTTAAGGTCTAGATCCCTGATTTCATTAGATGGATTTTTTTGCAAGGAGAGGATGAAAGGTTGCTAATTTCTGAGACTGTTCATTATACAGCACTTGAATTAAAATGTCAGATTCTGACTACACAATTAAGATTCTGTGAAATCCATTTCACTTTTTTCTCCATTTTTTAAAACTCCATTCTACAAGATGATTTTTCCTTCATATTATGGTGGATTGACCCTGGCTGCATGCTGGGTGCCCACTGAGCCACTCTGTCACTCCACTCTGCAGCTGGATGGGAAAATTTAAGAAAAGGCTCATAGGTCAGGAGAAGGACAGGGAGAGATCACTCAGAAATTAACAGCATTGGCAGGAGTGACTTGACTTGAGGAAATTAGTTTAATTTGTTACCAAACAAATCAAAGTTGGATAATGAGAAATGAAAACAAACCTTGAAACACCTTCCACCTATGCATCCCTTTTTCCTGGGCTTAACTTAATCTCAAATTCTCTTTCTCCTCGCCCCCAGCAGCTAGGCAGGACAGGAGATGAGGCTGTGGTCAGCTCACCATAGATTGTCTCTGCTGCTCCTTCCTCCTCCATGAGGAATTCCTCACACTCCTTCCCTGCTCTACTGTGGGGTCTATCCCATGGGAAAATTCCTTTGTGAACTTCCATGAAAACTGGCATATTACTCAGACTTTAATTCCATTACTTTAAATTTCTATTCTTGGTAGAACATCAACCTCCATAGCTTCAATCTTCATAGCTTCTGAGAACACATAAGGTGTGAACCAAAAAAGCTGCAAAACAAGAAGGCAAATAAAGAACTCAAAAATTGTTTCTTTAATAAAAAATAAATTAAAAAATATAGACAGAAAAGTAAAACTCATCATTTTGGATTTAAGTTCAGGTTCTGCTGAACATTAGGGACAACTGTTGCCCACCCATTTGACAGGGAAGATAAGTGCCAGGTTTCTGTTTGTGGCTCCTGCCTGCAGCACTCCTGGTCACCACTCTCCTGAAATGCCAAATAAAAAGCAAACAGGAGCCAGGTGAAAGCAACTCCCAGTCTTGTGGAAGATGCCTTTCCCCAGCAGGTTCCTTCTTGTAAAACTAAACATGCCTCCCTTGAACCTCTAGGGCACAGCTCACATAGCTGTGGAACACCATTACTGCCACATGCTCATTTTGCCCATGCCAACCTCACAGTAAACTCAAGCAAAACCATAACTAGATATTGATTACCAATTAAATAGACATTTCTAAATTTTACCTGGGGTGACAGTCTCAGTGAGTGCTGAATAATTAAATGCATTACATATATTCATTGTCCAAAAATGCATTTAAGCTATTCTAAGCAGCTTTGTTATTGATTCTCATGGCTGAGTAATGGAAAAACTTGAACAATTTCCTGTGATACTGTTTTGGAGGCAACACCAAATGACCAGTAGACACATCTACCATCTGTAAGCCAAATCTGAGTGCTCAATGTTAGTGCAGATTTGATGAAAAGCTCAAGAGCTTGTTAGCATATTCACAGCATTCCACATTCCAATTACAAAAGGGAAGATTAATATAAGCAACTTCAGTCAACTCAAAGTTGACTACTTCAAAATGAGTAACCTTAAGCCCTGTATGTATGAAAAGAATGAATGAGGCACCTCCAGTGGGTAATTCATCTCACCCTAAATCTGGTGCTCTAGACAAGATGAATCACTCCATGCAGACACTCAATTCATTTCACTGACTCAAAACTCAGTGTTTAAACTTATACAACTTCCAGGATTATAAATCAGATAGGATAAAGGTTGCATAAAACATCTATTATCTGAATTCTGTTATCACATATCTACATAGGCATTTTCATTGGGAATATATGTCCAGAAACACCTAGAAAAATAGGTTTCATAATGACAGGCAGATTCTGACTGAAAATATTTCAGAACTTAAAAACACAGTCATTATGTAGCATGCAGTTACTAAAGTCCATAGACATGACAAAGCACTACAGTATATATATATATGAGCCTTCAGTAAAAAGATTCATGACTTTTCAGAATTCTGCTAATAGACTTTTCAAATATCCTGTCTAAAATGAACAAACAGTAATTTCCAAGGAGAGGACCTGTTGATAAGTAGTTAGAAAAACTAAAAAAACCCAGAAACTTGGCATTTAAAGGGCCCAAATAATTTTTGGTTTTACTATTCAAAATGTATTATTCATTTTAGTATCATCATGCTTGGAATTCTGCATACACAATATTAGACATGGTAATTGTGCAGCTCTCTTATTCAACAAATGCCAAAAGTACTGATACTGTAAGTATGTGTCATGAGAAAGGGAATAAGCATGTCACAAAACAAAAGAGCACAGAGGTGCTACAGAAATAGTGAAGCAGTTGGCTCATGAATAGCTCAGACTGAAGTTGTGAACTTCTCATGGTCAATTAACTGGTGTTAGCCTTTCTGTTAAAAGGCTGATCACCACCCCCTGCCCCCTCAGTCTTTTTGGCTCTGCAGGAATTGGAAAATCCACTTCTGATCACAGCACTTTGGGGCTATCCCTAAGAACTATTTTTCTTCTGAGTGTAAACTGAAGATACTGGCTGGGATTCCACATGAGGTTAAGTAAGCTGGAGAGTAAGTACAGACATCCAATGCATATAAAATGCTTTCAGCTATTCAAAACACCTGCATAGGTCTGGCAAACATGACACAATCCTTGAGGAAGACACATATTTCTACAGGGGCTGTGAGAGAGCAGAAGAAATACCCCACAAAGCCTAAATGACACTACATACATGCAGCTGAATCCTTCCCGAAGGTAGGTGCCTACAATCACGCTGCTTACTTAGGGTCTCACTGCAGCTAACAAAGATCTAACCAGTATAATCCAAGGAGCCTAGAAAGCATCATCTTACTGAGTAGATATTGACAACCTGATTTCTTTGTCCCTCACCTAGTATTATTTCTGATGTCATAAGCTATTCAAAACTCATGACTCCCAAACATGACACAGGACTTGGGGAAAACCAGTGTCCTTCTGGAGTGGCAGCTAGAGACCAGCAGGGTAGCTCTTTATTATCTCAAACAGCACTTAATATCTCTACAACCACCTCTCATAGCTGATCACCTGAAGCCTCCTCTGGGCTCCACTGACAATATGGACTAGATGCTTATTTAAGTTGACTAAGCATAAGAACCTAATACCATTTGAGATGTTTAAAAGTCTTCCACACGACTTTCAGAAAAGCTAAGGACTACTTCAGGCCTTTTGTTATACTTGTCAGATCCACACAGGTGACAAATGTTAATCTCTGACTGGATCCCATGCGAGATTTCTTATCTGGTATTTAAAGTGAACTAACTAGTAGATTGCTAGAAGAGATCAAAAACAAAAAAAAATGCATAAAATGCTCAGGGACTTTCAGTTGAGGGCATTAATCAAGAAGACTATTCTGTTACTAGTAAGACTAAAATTTGTACTTGTGTTATGGCGCCAATGTCATGCCCAGAGTTTCAAATGCATATCAATGTAATTGCTGGCTCTTCCTTAGACAACAATCTAACAACTAAAATCTCTAAAACTCATCCTAAAAACTGAGGCACATTTTTTTGCTACTTTGTACTGTTGTAGCTGTTTAGGTACTCTTCCCAAACGGAGCCTCCATTTTATTAAGTTTTATATATATATATCAAACAAAAGGGCAAATTTCTGCCCTTTTGAACCTGCAGTCTAATAACAAGACAAGACATAGCAGATGGAGACCAGTGAAACCATGGCACATCTTTATGTGTCAAGTGCTCTCTGCACACCGGCAATCTGTTAACTTCTGCAAGAAAACAAAATTTCTATGAAAAGTTCATAGGTGGCAAACTGATATAAAAGCTTTTTTGCTATTTGAAATGAAATTTAAAAATCTGATCTCAGAAACAGAGTTAAACAGATTTTTTTTTAAATTGTAGATTGTATCTCAATTGTACAATATACTAATCTTGACATCACCTGCCAATCCACAGTGAAGGGGTAAAATGAATTCATGACTTTATTATTTTTCTCCCACTTTTTATTTTCGGCTTTTAATTCTCCTATTACTCACCAGCTGCAGTTTCTCTGTGCCCTTTT
>NW_005054305.1:12741166-12747364 GCF_000277835.1 Geospiza fortis
GAAAGAGTGAATTACTTACCCAACATATCAAGACAATGCGCCACGTGGAGAAAACAGAAGAGGAAAATCTCTACAAACCAATTTTCTGAGCTTTAACATTTACATTGGTCCTGATAAAAGCAATGCAATAATAAATACTTTGTGCAGAATGCCAAAATCTAAGGCATATTTTTTGCCCAAAATATCTGACTCCTTAGGTTCAGTGGTTATCATTGGAGCACTTAGGAAGATTATTCTACTCAATTTCTGCAGGTGCACAGGAAGACTTTTTTTCCTCAAACCTAATATCTGCAGATGTACATTTTGCAGAAGGTTTGAATTTAATTTTCTTTTTTTTTTTTAAGCTGTATTGTTTCTTGTAGAAGGATGAATTTGCTTCTCAGTGTACACTGGCATTTCAGAAATACCCATCTAAAAGATCTATTTGCAGTGTGCACGACACAAATGCACCCTCAAATAAAACAACATAGAACTGAATAAATTAATATGTTGAACTAAAATAGAGTTGTTCTGCTTGAGCATGCCTATAATTTCAGAGGTTTGGTGCATTGAAATAAACAGGAAAAAAAAAATCCGTCTTTGAAGGTTTTTTTCTGAAAACCTTCTACTTCTTTGAGTCTGTTTAATTAGTTTTAGAGAAAGATGTTAAAATTAAGTTTTTCAAGTAATTGTATTGTTCAGTTCACAAAAGAAAAGCCAAAGCATAGGATTGTTTATTTCACTTACAAACATAAACAAATTTTGGTAAGAGCATCAGGAAATGGATTAGCAAATAGTATGCAAGAACACAATCAGAAGCATTTGGGTTACTGCAACCTGGCAGGTTACCACACAGGACAGATCTCCTACAGTGATCCACACCCTGGACATTTTAGGCAACCGAGTCTCATCTCCCTTAGAAAATTCCAGCTAAAACCAGTTCAGTTGTTTGCCTCATAACTCACATCCTGAAGTAGTTACAGAACCTTATTGTTCTGTTGAACTAAATTTGTCTCTATCTTAATTATAGCTTTTTCCATATAGATCACTTTTTTACCTTCTGATTAAAAGCTCAATCATATTTCAGGATTTTAAAAGCAAAACCAGATCATTTTTGTAAAACAGACCCTCCATTCCCTTGTCATAAACTGTACCTACACATCTTACAGGTTTTTTTCTTTTTAACTTGGACAGTTAGAATTGTACATGATTCTGATAAGCATTCTCTTTCACCAGGCCATTAACACTCCCATCTTTACCAGAAATATCTGACCCCAAGCATCCTTGCATCATAGTAATCCTTCTCACAATATTATACATTTTAGGCCACGCTGATTCTGTGGACTAATTCAACTAAAGTGCTACAGTGACACAAATACTAATGCCCATTAAATCAATCTGGAAATTAGATTAAATTATCTAGATAGACTGAGTCCAAAACAGCTTTCCAGATGGAAGAGAGCATGAGGGAAGAAGACAGTTACTACTCGTGCTTTGAAATGAGGAACATCTGGTCTCCTGTGAAGTGATATGAGTGAAGGCCAAGCAATGATCTGAAGTTTCTATTCTCATTCAGGGCTGAAAATATCCCAAGGAGGACAGGAGAGCAAGAGAAACTGCAGTAAAAAGCCTTCTCTCCTGTAAAGTGATGGAAACCACACGGTTCAAAGGGGCAATTTCAGAGGTCATGGCATGACAGAGAGACAGGTAGGCTTGAAACCTGGTTCCTTCCTTTCCATTAAAATTCCCCCTCCTGTGTGAAATACAGAATTCTATGCTTTTATGAAGTTCTCTCCCATTTCATGGCAATGGATTTCCAGCACCTTTAGTACCTGAACCCACGCTGTGCTCTCAGCTGGCACCTCTGCTGATCTTTTGATACCTGTCAAGAATATGCAAAACCTCAGCTCTCTGCTTTAGGATGAGATTAGTGACAGCTCAACTACAACATAATTCCTGTACAAGTGAAGCATCACATAAAAGGCATTTGGAAATATACCACTGGGAAAAAAAGCACTCCAGGGATAAAAAATTTTAGTTTTCTTTTTATTTATTTGTCCACATTGCATTTTTAAATTATATTAACAATAAATCTGTACTTCCCTCCTGTCTTTGAGGGCTTTTATTTTAATTCTCTGGTTTTAAGTGCTGCTTAAGTATTTGCTTACCATTGGATTTTGAGATCTTCTGTTGACAAACTCCTTAAAATTTTCTCTGTTCCCTTTGATAGCATAAATGGTTGTTTATTTATGCACCAACATATATTTTGTATTATTGCAATACTTCACAAGGGCTTTTGCACACTATGAATAAAAATTTTATATACTACTTCAGTGCTTTGTTCCATGATAGTTCAGTATATCAGAGGAAGATATATTTAATGGTTGCAGTTTCTCACTATGACACGCCATGCTATTACTGACAAATTGATCCTCTATTTAGCATTAATCAAAATATTCAGCTGAATGACAAAATGTGAGTATTTACAGTGGCTTTTGTTTTTTTCAATTTTTTTTTCTACAAATATTTAATTTTTAACTAGGCATACGGCTGAAAACTGCAGGAATATATGTCTCTTCCCTTGAATCACATTCAAAGATCAGGTCAAACAAATGGTTACTCTAAATTCTGCATACTATGTTTAACCATTCCTCAGAAAAGATCAAAGGCAGTTTTGTCAAACACAATGTGGGAATTTGCTCATTTGAACACTTCAGTACATTTAGTCTTCTAATCCAAACAGAGAGAACTACCTTTCCAAACAAGGATATAAACTGAAGTCAGTACTTCAAAGCTTAGAAAAACTCATTAGCTCTATACATATATTAGCAGAAAGAGCTACTTAAAATAGTACAAAAACCATGGTACTTATATGAATATAATTTTATGAGCACATCTCTGAACCGCATTAATAAAGTGTATGAATGAGGCAGGTGCTGATGCATTTAGTACACTCACTTGTGAGATTTTCCACATACATGTGCTGTTTAATACCCTGTATGTCTAGAAATATTTTGCTCAGGCAAGATTTTATTATTGATATGAATATTCACTGCAAAGAAAGAACCAAACGAGTACCAAATTTCCTCTACTTACTGTTAGGTAGGTAATCACACTAATTAATTGAAAGTGTGTTGTTTCCTAACTGAACCAATTATGCAGAAAAGGCTGCCTGAGGTTGAGCTAAGCACCCTCCTATTAGCACAGCTACAGTGCAAATGACAGGGAAAAAGAGTGCACTGAAAAGCAAAACATTATGCTATTTATAACTGTGCATTAAAAAGAGACTGTGAAAATGAAAAAAGCCAAAGCTACACACAGCACAAACAGACAAGGTGAAAACCCTTCTTCTAATGAAAGTCCAATAGCCAGTCACCATTTAAAAAAAAGCTTGTGCTTTATCCTGCCAGCTCTCTCTGATAAAGGAAGGGGTCATTTGGCACCTGTTTCTTCATCAAATAAACCTTATGAGTCACCACATCAAAATTGTTACTAATATTTTGTATACAAGAAAAATAAAAAACAAATGAGATGAGAAGTAACCTTTCTGATTGCTAATTTCAAAGTAAACACATTAATGAGCAAAACATGACAGCTAAACCATCCAAATTCACAAACTCACCTGTTTGGTAGGAAAAGATGTCCAGCAAGTTATGAAGATAATATCATAACAGATGAGGAAGGAAAAAAACATTTTAAAATAATTCTAATTTATACTCCATTCAGTTTACAAACCATTTCAGACATCCTATTACACAATTATTTATCCATTTCCACCTGCTTAATTTCTAATTTTTCATCAAAAGTGCTTACAATGCTATTTACTGTCTGTCTTAAATTCTCTGTATCAAAAACACAGACTGCACACAACCCAATTCCCCTGCAAATACCAGGTAAGGTTCCATTATGAGGTGTGACACTGCTCTTTTTGAGGGAAAGGAAAATATACTGTGCGAATCAGAATTCCTCCAACTAATTTTTTATACCAAGCAAAAAGTTTTGTGATAAACCACACCTTTTACAAACTTTGTTCTTCTCTATTTTGCATTACCCATTTTTTCGATGTATTTTCTACATATTCCTAAAAATACCTGCTATTATATTATTACATGAATACTAGAATAACAACCTTCATAACATACTTTATGTCATACAGACACCATTGATTCATTTTGACAGGAGTAAGAACCTTATAATTTGCTTTTATTGTCCCCAATTAAGACAGGGTAATTGATATTCCTAGAGTGAATCAATGCAATACTGTGTGTGGCTTTCATAAGAAATTATTGACTTTTTGTCAATGGAATATAGCCATCAATCCATATTATAATAACTATGTAAGAGTCTATTTAAACTTTTGCCCTCATTATAGCTACAAAACCCTTCATACTTATTTTATATACCTGCACCAATGAAACAAAAACCTTTCTGCTACTGTGGTAGTTCTGGAAACAGTTAGCTCAGAAGAACTGCAGAAAAACAAATGGTATCAACTTCATTTTTCAGCATCATACCCATGCATAAAAGAGATGCTAATAACATTAGAGCTCAGTTAACTGCAAGAGGTTTGTGCAAGTACAGTAAAATGAATGTTACTCGATTTTTAAAACAAGATTTTACTTAAAGGCTGTCTAAAGAAAATGGATTTCTACAGAAAAAATAAATCTGTATTGCTACTTGAATAGCAATTAGGTATAGAAAATATTAATGCATCTGTCGTGCATGTGTACATACACCTCAAAAGAAAAGGGTCCTTATAAAATTTCTTTGATTGCGAACTTAAAACAGAACCTGCAATTTGGAAATATCACATGCTTGCAACAGTTGTGTATTTATGATTCATCTGCTCCTTCTTTGCATGCTGGTGGAACATACCTCTAAGCTTAATAAATTAAAAACCAAAACAAAACAAAAAAAAAACCACAATAACCCAGTTCTATTTACGGATTACTATTTCCAAAAATCTGGGAGCTGTGGCTTGAACTCAAGTCATACACACACAAGTGAAGGTCCAGACATTATACATCACTTTGGGATCTTAACTACAACACTCAGTTTCGCCAGTCCAGTGATTCAGATTTTAGCTGAAAGGGATTCTCTATTGCCTGGTATATTATACATAAAATTAAAGGACTTCAAATCCATTTAAGATTAGGTAGGAGGAATACAGTTCTAAGTCCCTAGTTCTTTTTCCTGTTGTCCCCTATGGTAGCCTATTTCTATATAATCTTCATAAATATTGTCCCCAAAATTGCTATCACATTTTTCCCCTGTTCTTCCACTACACTGTTCATTCACAGAAATAAGCCTAAATCAAGGGCCTGGCTAAGCAATGTCCCTTGCTGTCTTTGCCTGCGGAGGAGCACAGACACCTCCCTGCTGTAATTAGTGAGCTTGGTTTAGAGCTGTGTTTTAGGAAGAGCTGCTCTTTGGGGAGCCTGTCTCGCTGCCGGCAAAGGCTCCAAGACCAGACCTCAACAGCAAACCTCAGCTGCCCAAGCAAAATGAATCCTGCCCCTAATTTTTTATCTCAAGGGGAACGACCAGGAAACCTGAAGCCACATAGTTATCCCACTATAAATGCTGTTACAACTCGCTATGCTGGTTGCAAAGTCTTGTTCTCAGTATTTAAACCGCACCCAGCACGACACCAGCCCTGCCAGAGACATCTTCCTATGACTTTTGGAAGGCAGAGTCACAGAATGGCTGTCAGGGTCAGTGAAACGGCGGTTACGCAGGAAGCAGCAAGAAATCTGGAAGGACAAGGACAAAGCCTCAGCAGCACAAACCCCATTCCCGGTGCTGGGCAGCTGGCAGTGTCCTGGTGCTGTCCCACCCAGCAGGAGCAGGGCACTGTGTCCTGCTGCTGTCCCACCCGGGAGGTGCTGGGCACTGTGTCCTGCTGCTTTCCCACCCGGGAGGTGCCGGGCCCTGGTGGCTGAGGCTCCCTCGGCTCGCCCCACGGCGGGAGCCCTCCCGGTGCCGTGCCCTCCGCCATCGCCACAGGCGAGTCAGCTCCAGATAAGCGCCCAAAAGGCCTTTAAGTCTGTGGGGCTCACCTCTGGTCTGACAGCTAAATAAATTCAGCTTGCCCCTCTCTGCGTAACAGCGATCCCGCTAAGCGGCCACACTATTGATCTCACACCCGGTCTAAATTTCATTTCAGGTTTCGCTAGTGGCAGCTCCTAGCGCGGTTCACGCTGAGAGCTGGGCTCACAG